>NW_020954591.1:35174255-35396346 GCF_900497805.2 Vombatus ursinus | reverse complement strand
ATCTCTCTCTCTCTCTCTCCCAACCCCTCAAGAATCTATCCAGAGGTAGGAAGAACAGCAGAATACTGTAATACTATATATGGGTCCCACAGGTGCTACAGCGGATAGAGCAGGAAGACCTACATTCAAATCTAGCTTCAGACACTTATCTAGCTGTGTGACTCTGGGCAAGTAACTTAACCTATGTCTTAGTTTCCTCAACTGTAAAGTGCTTAGCAGAATGCTGTATGTAATGGGATGTAGTAAGTACTTAATAAATGCTTGTTTCCTTTCTCTCTTCCTTCCTCCCTGTAGGGAAGCTCTGGATAATAAAGTCTTTCGCTTATCCCAAGCATTTTAAAAGAAGAGAGAGGAAGGATCTATCAGCCCATCAGAATGTAGACATTTTATGGATAACTAAGGCTACCTAACTATAGATGACTAATCCTGCTTATTCAGGGACAGCAACAACCTACTCAGATAGGGCTAGGCAAGTTCCCATGTTCCTAGTCATTGGGCAGAACATTGTGGGTCCTCGAAGTCACTGCTACTGCCTCTGACCTCTACTTAGGAAAAATTTAGAAAGGGCAAGATCCCAAAGAGGTCCTTAGAGAGAAAACACCTCAAATTTTTGTGGCACTTTGAACTTTTCAGAGAGTTTTCCCGTGTATTACCTCACAAAATCCTTACCACAATCCTTTAAGGTGAGGATCATTGTCTCATCTGATAGATGAAGAAGCTAAGACACTTAGAGATTAAATGTCTTACTATAGGTCACCCAGGTAGTTATTTGGAACTGAGGCCAGAAACCAGGTCTCCAGACCCTCAGTCCTTTGCTCTTTCTACTAAAGTGCTATGTGGCCTCTCAGGAGAAGTTTTCAGCTGTACAATATACTTTCTCTCAGAGGGAGTTGAGCTCAGATGATTTTCTTCTCTATTGGTCCCTTTGCTTCCCCCAAGGAAGTTATGTCATTTTTCTTGTATGGGTCAGTAAGAGGGAGAGAGCTCTTCTGGGGACTGCTCAGTTTTTTGCTTGTTTTTTTTTTTTTTTTTTTGTCTTTTTTCTTTTTCAGTGAACAACTTCAATGGAGATTCTCCATTTCATGATCCTCTCCATAAGAAGTAAGCACATTTTGGTTTTATTCTTCCTCCTCCTTGTCAATTCTGATCCAACCAGAGCCTGAGCCAAGCCTCTGACTGTTAATGTCTGTATTTTTTTAGGGTCTTGACTCCACACACACACATCCAATTCCAAAAAAAGCCCTTCTCTACCTCTGATGCTTTTCTCCATCAGGAAAGCTACTCAGTGGCTTCTGGGTCTCCAGGACAGCAAGTGTCTCCCCATTTCCTTTCCCAAGTGCTTCCTAAACACCCACTCTTAAGTTTTGAGGCATGGCCATAGGGAAGTAGAGGAAGTCATTCATATCCTTGCATTGGTTTTCCTATGGGAAATGAAAAAAGAGAAGGCAAAGAGAAAATAACTGATGTTAGGATAGTTCATTCTCTTCTCTGCAAAGGGGTTAGCAGTAGTTTCTTTTGGATTATGCAAATACCCTTTGGGATTTTTTGGAAGAAAGGCTATTCAAAGTACTGTTATCATTATTAATTCCATCATCATAATCATCAGCTTCGGGGGTTCACTCCTTGATCTTCTCTCACAATGATTTGTGTCCTCATTTTGGGTAGAGTAAGTCACTTCCTCTTGCTTATCTTTGACCCTCAAATATCTCTTTATTTTGCTCAACCAGGTGAGGTAGGCAGTGGGAAAAAGTGTGCTTGATGGGGCAGGTTTGTTTGATTTCTTTTAGATGACCTTTCAAGTCTGTGTGGGTATTTATGTGTTTGCCTGATAGTACCTTGGTCTTCACCAAGGAAGAGTCGAAGTGTGATGGTCTAGAAGGCTGAAGCTGTCACTTTCATTCCTTTCTGTTTCTGGCTGAGACTATTGCTTTTTCAGAAGAAAACTTAGGTTCATGCCTGGGGGAGGAACAAGGTTCTGGGCAACCCAGAAGGACTGTGCTCTCTGGACATAAAGGAGATATTATTTCTAACTCTGCTCTTATTTAAAAGAGGTAGTTTGGCTTCAGCACATACTTGACAAGTACTTCCTCCCACTCCAAAAAAATTAAAAAAACCCTCAACAAAAATATTAAAGAAAACCAAACCCACACATACACACTTAAGCCAAACACTTCTCAGAGCCAAACTGATAGCTCCAATCCCTACCATGGACGATTTCCTGTTCAGTATTTCAGGAGCTGAC
Organism: Vombatus ursinus; assembly: GCF_900497805.2. Taxonomy (NCBI): domain Eukaryota; kingdom Metazoa; phylum Chordata; class Mammalia; order Diprotodontia; family Vombatidae; genus Vombatus; species Vombatus ursinus. The sequence continues at coordinate 35,394,104 of NW_020954591.1, read as the reverse complement.
TCTGTGTGTGTGTGTGTGTGTGTGTGTGTGTGTGAGAGAGACACACGCGCACACATATATCCATAAACTGCTGCCTTGTACTCCCTTTGTGGCTCAGTGGTGGTGTGGGTAGGAGGGGGGTCATGGGGGAGGGAATTGTCTGAGCAGAAGCCTGATTAGAGTGAGGAACTAATCAGCACTGTGTTTATGAAGGTGTTTTGTACAGGAATTTGTGCTAAGTGATTGAGGGTAGGGGTGGAAGGGGGAGTATGGGCAAGAGCTAGAAGGAAGAGAATATCCTCCCAGTCCCTGACAATTAAAAGCACAGGGGGACAAAGGGGTTTGGGGAGGGGCTGGGCAATTTTGCCAACTGCCCTCAGAGGGTCCCACCATTTGGGTGGCTGACCTAAGTGACTGAGTGTCCTTTACCTGGTGCCTCAGAGAAGGTTACTAAGCAAGGACACTGAGGGCTGGCCAAAGCTGAGGAAAGAGCTTGGACCCCTGGCTTCATAACTCTGAACTGGACATACCACTCCGAATACATTTCACTGGCTAGCCACGCAGGTTAACCTAACAGAAATTAGGAAGCGGGATTAAAAGAACTTCAATCAGTTCTGCCCAGCTGTCTCTCTTCCATTTTTGTCTGACTTGATTGGGACTCTTTGATGAAGGGGAGATGTGTTAGGGTGTTGTTTAGGTGTCAGCTATTGGAGCTGAGCTGGCTTGGCTAGAATAGTATGTGAGGGCCAACTTAGCTGAATCAAGGGTGTGAGTTTGTGTGGAAGGAGCATCTGAAGTCTTTCATGCATGTCATTGTGTCCATTCTCTCTGTCAGAAAATTATTATATCTAACCTAATGCTAATTTATAGTTCCCCTCTAGTCTCCAACCCCCTTCTCAGGAAAATTTAGGGGGGAAATATAGACCAGGTTGTCTATTTTTTACTCAGAACTCAGCCCCGGAATGGCAGGGACCCAGAGGTTTGGGGAGTGATCAGCACTTCTCTACATGACACTGCCCAGACCCACAGGACGTCTGTCTGCTCAGATGAACACTACATTTTAAGCTCACAGAATAGCTGCAATGCTTCTGGGGGCTCTCCTGTCCTTGCCAGGACCAGGGCAGTAGCAGCCAGGAAATGACTTTGGTATTCTCAGTCACCTTGGCACTAGTGTGAGGGCTGCAGCAGGGGAAGCTGACTCCAGGGAGCCGTCCTCTCCTTGGTGCAGCTCACAGTGTTCCTGGGAACATGTTACCCTGCGGTGGCAAAGGAGGATGAAAGGGATGGGGATTCTTGTAAATTTTTAATCTGAAAAATAAAGAAAGTGTGAATAAGAATTAATGCAGTTATTAAATATTTAAACTTTCTGTAGTCACTTTCATTTTTAACGTATTCCACCCTCAAAAGCTCTGGCAACAAGGCTCATTGAAGATTTGTTCATGAGATGTCCCTGTCCATCCCCCCACTTCGACCCAAAGTGAGACTGCAGGTATTCATCATCCTGATGGAAATGTTCATTATTTCTTCTACAGCAACAATCTGAGCCCTCTCTTTATATTTATGCTTTCTCTATATGACAGTATAAATAATTGATGCTATTATAAACACATCCTATGCAAAATATTTATTAGAAAAAATAACTCTTTAATTTGGCATGTCATTTAATTCTGTTTCATAATCATGGAACACAGTCTACAATTAATGTTGGGATAAGGATATACAGAATGACTCTTAACATTCACTGAACCAAACAGATTCAGTGATAACAGCAACTCTGAAGTAGTATCTACTGCAGCACTCCCAGTGTTTGTCAAATATGTGATGGGGTGGACATTGGACAATGCCAAGGGACGGTACCAAAGGGTAAGACTGCAGAAATGCCTAGGTAAAGTGGAACATGATGTTTTTCCAGTCTGAGCTCATCTGTCGAAACACAGCTCAGGTTATAGAAGAATTTATCAGAAAGAATGCAGGCTAGTAGACATGTATTCCCATGGCAGGGATCTTAGTGGTTGGATGAGGTCCCAAAGGGCTCTATTAGATGGGTAGGCAAGTGGTGGAGTCCCCTCGAAGTCTCTGGCTACTTTATGAGCAACAGGAATTGGAGATGGAGAACCCCACTGCTATCAAGTACTCCTCTTTTTTTGTGGTTGTCTACACAGTTTTCCACTGAACAAAAAAAAAATGTGTTATTGATGTTCTTTATTTGTTTTTACATCATTGTCACTTCCCACAGATTCCCCCATCCCCTGTCCTGCACAAAACTCTCCCTTATAACAAATTAACATAACAAAACAAATGAACACATTGGCCATGTTGGAAAATGCATGCATCGTTCCTCACCTTTGGTCTACCACCTCTCTCCTGAGAGGCTAGAAGAATGGTTCCCTATCAGTTTTCTTAACCACATTACTGCTTTGATCAGGCTTTTGAAGTGTTTTAGTGTTGTTTTCCTTTACACAAATTGTAGCCATTGTAATTCTTACAAAAAATCCCAAGTTACTCTGGATTTTCCATACTCATAATTATATTGCAAATATTCCATTACATTTGCATATTATAATTTTTTCAGCCATTATCCAGTCAGTAGACACTTATTTTGTTACCATTTCTTTGCTACTACAAAAATTGCTGCTGTACTGTTGGTGGAGTTGTGAACTGATCCAACCATTCTGGAGAACATTTTGGAACTTTCCCCTTAGGGCTATCAAACTGTGTATATCCTTTCATCCAGCAATACCAGTACTAGATGTGTATCTGAAAGTTTTTTTTTCTTTGTAATCCTATGTATTTTTTTAAAAAAAAATTAAAGTTTTAACATTTATTTTAAACTTACATACAAAATAAGAAAAGGAAAAAAAATTCCATGTATACAGCAGAACATAAGAGGATTCAATATAAAACAATAAATTTCCATTTCAAGAAAATCTATATAATAAATACATAACATTGTTTTCAAAGCTGTCCAGCTTTTCTTTGCTTCCTTATAGGTTTTCTTTAGTTCTCTGCTATGCATGTTAAAAATTTTTTCCCCTCCCTTCCACCTAAGGTTACCATTAAGTGCAAAGATATATACATACATACATATATGCCCACTCACATACACACACACATACACATAGATATCTATAAACATACATATATATTCATACACATATGTAAGAGCATACTATGCTTATTTCCACTTGTCATCTGTTTCTCTGCAGGTGGATAGTTTCTTCCTTCATAAGTCCAAGTCTTTCCATGTTTTTCTATATCAACCAGCTCATTATTTCCTACACCACAGCAATATTCCAGCCTAATCACTTTCTATCTGAGAGATTGTCTATGAAATCTTTTTCCCAATTTTCTGCACTCCTTCTATTCTTGGCTGCATAGGTTTTATTTATGCAAGAAAATTTTAATTGAAAATAATCAATTATCCATTTTATACTTCAACAATGCTCTTACCTTACAATATGCTTTAAGGTCTGATACTACTGAATCTGCTTTCTTTACATCTTTTCTCCCTGGTTCCTTTGAAGTTCCTGACCTTTTATCCTTCCAAATGAACTTTGTTATTATTTTTTATAACTCAGTAAGATACTTTTTTTTTTTTAGTAATTTAATTGGGATGGCATTGTACAAATATATTTAGGTAAAATTGTAATTTTTAAAAATTATATTGGCTTTACCCACGAACAATAAATATTACTTCAATTATTAAGATTTAACTATTTGTATAAAAAGTATTTTGTGTTTATATTTGTGTAGTTCCTGTGTCTGTTTTGGCAGGTATACTCTCAGGGTTTTTTATGCTGTCTAGTTATTTTAAATAGTCTAAAACAATATTGAATAATATGGCTGATATCACAAAGAGTCTTTTAAAAAACAAAAGGGAAAGGGACCTATTTGTGCAAGGGTATTTATAGCAGTTCCTTTTGTAGGGGCTAAGAATTAGAAATTGAGGGAATGCCCATCACTTAGGGAATGACGGAACAATTTGTGGTATATGAATGTAATGGAATGCTATTGTGCTATGAGAAATGACAAGCAGTATGATTTCAGAAAAACTTGGAAAGACTTACATGAATTGCTACAGAGTGAAGTGGGCAGCACCAGGAGAACATTGTATACAGTAATAGCAACATTGTACAAAGAATAATTGTGAATGACTTGGCTATTCTCAGCAATGCAATGATCTAGGATAATCCCAAAGGACTCATGAAAATGCTTTCTACCTCCAGAAAAGAAAATGATGAAGTTTAAATACAAACCAAAGCATATTATTTTTTACTCTTTTGGTTTGAGTTTTCTTCTACCAAATGACTAATATGGAAATGTTTTACATGATTGCACATGTATAACTTATATCAGATTGCTTACTGTCTCAGGAAGAGGGGAAAGAAGGGGAGAGAGAGAATTTGGAACTCAAAATTTAAGAGAAAAAAACAAATGGTAAGAACTTGTTTTTACATGTAATTGAGGGAAAGAGAAATATTAAAATATTAAAAATAATGAGATATTCAAATTTCATGTGTTAATCATGTATAAATCATGTATTTCATGTATAAATCTTTGTATATGTAGGACTTTTCTCTCTTTGACCTCCTTAGCGTACATTAGCCTAGTAAGGGATTTTGCTAGGTCAAAAGGTATAAAAGGGACTTTTTTGGGGGTAGTTTGTTTTCTAGAACAGTTGGACCAGTTCACAGCTCTACCACCATAACTTCTCACTCCTAACAACTAGTTGCCTGTGACCAAATAGCCTAGCATCTTTGTGTTTGTTGATTTCAATGGACTTAAGTCAGCTTTGCCTCTAAGAATGAGGCTATCACCAATTCACACTTTCCTAGGAAGATAAAAGATTGATTCCAGCATCCTTTTCTACTCACCTGAAGCACAAATTGTGCCTCTCCCTGTGTAGGACATGAGCAGCTCTATCGAAAGGCACATTAATCTTTGCAGATCCCCGTTTCCTACTTTTTTACCTGACACTGAAGGCGCTGTACTTAAAGCTGGAGGCTTTAGGGGATTTTAATTTCTGACTTAACATGGTATTCACAAATCTTTTTTCTCCATTGAATATCCACTCTAATTGTCCCCATGCCTAGTATCATTCAGTATGTGTTCACAGACTGAGAGGAGGGCTCATTCATTTGTGGCCCAGGATCCTTTTAATTGATTCATGGAGTAGAGAGTGATGAGAGGACAGCTAATACCCTGGAAAAAATCTTTATTTTGCAACTAGCAATTTGCCATTCTTTGCTTGAAAAGGTAAGTGACATTTTCTTGGTCTACAATTTCAATTGTGGGGGGAGAAAAATTTTTTAAAAAGGAACTCTTTATCCATCATCCTCTCTTTAGTGCTTTTGATCCTCACCAAAGGGAGTTGTTTTTTTTTTCTCCCAGGAAAGGAAATTTGGGAAGGGACAGGACACCATCATTTAGCCACTTTACTCTCCTTCAGCCATTCATAGCTTATGTATCAGGTGAGGCCTTTCAGAGGTCAGTTTGGTTTGAGAAAGACCCACAAGTATTATTCCCTTGGCACTTCTAAGAGGTTAACCAGTGGGAATAGCTGGCTAAGGGCTATACCTGAGAGTCTTCCATGTTGTGGGCTGAGTTCTCAAAGGCCTAAGCTTGGCTAGTAGGACTCAATCCATGGTTGGCCACAAACAAGAGGAGAGCTATTTTGAGTAAAAGGCTCAAATACTAGAGTAATGAGCAGGCAAAGCAAACGGGCCTGAGGCAGGAAGAGTGTCTGAGGACTGGAAGAGTGGGCTGACAATGCGTGGGGTCAATGAGATCCCCAGGGGAAGCAGGAGACCCAGTTTGAAGTCAAGCCAGATTTGTGAGAAACTGAGTGCTGACCAAGTTCTGAGCTTGCATACTTGGTCATGCTGAATGCCTGCATGCCTTGATGCTAACCCTGCTCTCTTTGTTCCTCTGAATAAAGTTTAGCCATGGACAACTTTGAAGTACTACCACCATGAAAATAGCTGCATCTGAGTGTGGTTGAACACCATTTTAGGTCTTGAGGTTGGGTTCCTGGTTGGTTGTGCTGCCTTCCAAATGAAATGACAGAAGTGAATGATCTGAGGTCTCTTAAACATACTAGAATGTTTATACTGGGCCCTGCTAACCAAGATCCAGTTTTCCCTTATACACTATAGGCAAGAGGTGCTCCATAATGGGAATTTGGAGAGGTATAGTTAGAAAGAGAATTAACAGTTGCTTCATGACTGTGAAAAGGAAAAAAAAAATCTCTAGATCCCATAATCTCCTCTTTCTAGATCCTGCTCTTTGCCTGCAGTCCGGAGATAGTTCTTAGTTCCTCATGGAACTGCCCAGAAATATAGTCATGCCAACTTGGTGCTGTTATTCAGAGCTGGTTTACATGAAAATAAGATGTGCGCATTTACTCATTTTCTTTTCCCTTGGAGCCCCACACAGGCCAAGCCAGGCTGTTCCCTCAGTTCAGTTAATAAAATCTGCTCTTGTTTTCCTAATATCTGATGCCTGGGGTAGCTAAGCCAAGGGCTGACAAGGCACCACAATAACAAACCCCTAAGAACACTAGGGGGTCAGAGTCATTCTGAGCCTTTTATTAAAGCTGACAAATAATGAGTAACCCTTATAGCTTCTTTTCCCCTCCTAGAACATTTAAAACAAATTGTGTGGAGGCAAAGCCTGATCATTTTAAGTGGGGGGAATTGCTGGCAGTGAGGATGGCAAGGTAGTATTCCTGGAAAGCTGACTCATTGTGATTTGGGGTAGGACACCTGGGTTCTTATACATTGGCTTGGCAGGATGAATCCCTTACCCTAGAGGAAATTTTTCTTTTCCCCAGCTCATCTGTACTCATAAGGTCTGGAGTTGTAGGATGGCATATTCCATATCCCTGGGAGTCAGAAGACCAAGGTTTGGGTTCTGATTCTATCATTTGTAACTGTGTTGTGATGTTCAACAAACTAGCCTTTCTGAACCCAAATTCCCTCATCTACAAAGTGGAAATTTTGATATTTCTAGCACCTACCTCACAGTGTTGATAAGAAAATCAAGTGAGGTTATTTACATGAAGTAATGACTGCAAAATACTCTATGATATCTGTTATTATTAAGGATAATAGCAAAATGCTCTTAGGCTTTGATTCAGTCAAATAAAGAGGGCACAGGGGTCAAATCGTCTCCTTCAGCCACTTCTTTGATGGAAGAATCTTCAGTTGTAAAGCTTTCAGCTGATTGTTTGTATACATTGTCCCTTCACCTGAGGTGTCATCAGCTTTGCCTGCTCTATTCAGAGCTCAAAGGAGTTTAGGAAGTGTGTTCCCTGATTACCTTAACTAGAAGCAGTTTTTCCTTCTAATATCTTAGTGACCTTAGGGAATAGCTTTTAATTTCTCTACACCTTAGTTCCTTATCTGTAATATGACAGGGTTTGGACCAGGTGATCCTTTATGTCTTTTCCAGCTCTAAATCTATGATCCTTTGATCTTAAATGGAATAACAAATGGAAATGCCCCTTAAATGGAAGGGGCAAGGACCCTTTCTTGACCTTCTTTGTTACTCCCTTTGCCTACCACACCAGCCCCAGTGCTAGAATTACTTTGCATATCCTGGGCACTCAATAAATAGTTGTTAGCTGAATGAATAAAGGAATATACTTTATTTGTACTGTAGTGATATGCCTGAGTGTGTGTACACATACATGTACATATAGTTCCATTCTTTAATCCAAAATCTATGTATTAATTGTCTTATGTGTATAAAATACTCTTCTGATCTATATGGGAAATTCAATGCTCCTTGCTCTTGTGGAGTTTGTTACAGGTGGTGGGTGGTGGTGGTGCATACAATATTGGGAATAAGCAGAGATCTTCAACTCTCTTAGCTTAATTCAAGCCTCAACTTAGCTACCAACTCCAATTCAAAGACTTTCTGACCTCCCTCATTTTTAGTATACTCTCTCCTCATTATCTTTTGTTTTTCTGTGTACATGTTGGATCTTCAGTGGAATAGCAGCCCCATTTAGCTTTTATCTTTGTCTTCCCATCATTGAGCACAGGACCTAGCACATTGCAGGCCTTTCATAAAGATTTGTTTAATTGAAGGGAATGGAATTTCAGGCTTTAGACTCTGGGCTCAGCCTTGGAGTATGTGTCAGATATTAGACATTGTAAAGGAAAGATCAATAGTGGCATTTTTGTGATGCTGCTACTCCGGAGAAATGGGCTGACTGTCATGTCGTCGTCCTGCCTTTCTTCTTTCAGACTAAGGTCTCGAAGTTGTAGAGTGTTTCTTCAGACTCTTGTTATATTTCTGTCCAAGCATGATGCTTCTGTAGCTTTGACTAAGGCAAACAGAATGATAGAAAAAATGAGACACAGCATCTTACTGTGAGTTGGGACACTCTCGGTCTCTCCTGCGCTCATCTATGTTAGAGCTCAGCTAATGGGTTCTATTTCATAGCACACTTGGCCTTGAGCTTGAGCACAACCCAGAGAAACTCTTAGAGAGTGTGAAAAGAGCACTAGACTTAGAATGAGAAAACTTGAATTCAAGTCCTTGTTCTGCCATTTAATTAGTTGTATAACCTTGAGCAAGTCACTTTGCCTCCAATTCTTAATTTGTTAAATGAGGATAATAATCCTTTTATTATTGTACAGGATTACTATGAGAATCAAATGAAATAATGTAAGTAAAAATCTTTGTAATCATCAAACACTAGAGATGTAATCTATCATCATTATAGGAATGAAACAGGCTTTAGAGCTGGAAAGAAACAGCCCAACCCCTGAAAAAAATCCCTGAGGAAACTGAACTGAATCCCAGGGATGTTAAATGACTTAAAGCAATTTAAAGGCAGTCAGTCAGTCAGTAAATGTTTGTTAGGAGCCTACTATGTGCCAAGCACTGGGCTAAGAGCTGGGGATACAAATATAAAAAGAGAAAGATAAGTAAATTACAATCTAATGAGGAGAAACAACACAAAAGAAGCTGAAAAGTAGAGAGGAAGGGACAGGGAAGTTAACCCAACTGAGGACGTGATGGGAAAATCAGAGAAGTCCCAAAATAATGTGGCCAGATGAGAAATGGAATGTTCTGAACTGGACTTCCTTCTGAAAAGGAGATTTTAAGGTTCATGGCTCTAGTCTCCAGTCAGAAAGACAGATGGTGGTGATGAAGAGTGCTGAGATTGATGAGGTCTTGAAGGATGTTGAGGCTTTCTCAGCAATGACCTTCCTGGGACATGGTGGAAAAGAAGTTCCAAAGTAGTACAGTCATGTGAGAAATGAGGCAGAGAGTTGGTGAGTTGGATAAAATGCTGGTCTAGGAGTCAGGTAGATTTGACATCACATCCTGCCTCATGCTTACTAGCTGTGTGATCTTGGACAAGTCACTTAATCTCTCTCAGCCTCAGCTTCCTAATTTGTAAATTAGAGATAAGAGGACCAATTTCACAGGATTATTGTGAAGATCAAATGAGATAATATGAAAAATGTTTTACAAACTTTAAAGCACTATATAAATGTTAGCCAAGTTCACATTAGCTAGACTTCGAACATAGGTCCTTTCACTCCAAATTCCATGCTTTCTCCCTACACCATCCTGGTGTGTGTACCGAGACCTTCCTCTAGACCCTCCTGAATTTGAATCACTTCTTTTCACCTGCCATTTCATTAGGGGAAAGGAACAGAATTACATGCAAACCATTGGCCGAACTCTTTAGAAACCTAAGCAAATGAGCTGCCTGAGTAAACCTTATCTGTAAAGAGACCTAGAGTGGAGTCTCTTGTGTGCGCAAAATGAAGCCCATGCACCCAGAAGCACTAAGTGAAAGGCAGGTATTGCTAGACTGGAGGATGGAGTAGCTTCATCCAGGGTGGCAGAGAGGAGAGAGGCTGATGAGGTAAACACTTTTACTGGGCTGTGTACAAAGTTCATGGAGGCCATGTTTGCTTTCCAGCCCACTTTGCCTCTTGCCTTTGGAAATTCTCCCCAAAACCCAGAGGAGCAGCTGAAAATATTCCAGGTAATATGAAAATGAATTAAAGCTGAGCAAACACGGCCCAGCTTCTGAGCAAATAGCCAGGGCTGTAGACAACCTGAGAAAGGGAAAAGAAAGCAAGAATAAAGGAGCTGGGTGGGTAGATGGGCTGAGAGAGGCAAAGAGAGGTGTGTTTCAGTGATTTTAATGCTAGGAGCCCTTGCCTTTGAACTTTTCTCTCTCCTTGGTGGCCTCAGGGATTGTAATGTCACCCAACTTTCTGGGAGCTGACAGACAGCAAAGCTCAGAGGAAATAGGACTGAATGTCCTAGGCTAGATGGAAAAACATTTTGTTGGGGTTGGGTTGGGGGTGGAGGGGAGCATCTTATGCCTGAGTTTATTCAGTTGCAAAATAAGCATAAGAGTCATCTGGGCAGAGAACAAATAAAGATAGGTGTGGGTAATATGCTTTCATTAGTTAAGAAACTGAGGTACTAGTCCTAGCTCTGTTGTGTAACCTTGAGAAAATAATCTAATGTCTCTGGGCCCCAGTTTTCTCATCTTTGAAATGAAAGCTGTTAGACTAGATTTTTAAGGTCCTTTAAAGTTCATCTTCAAAGACACTATTAAATGCCTAAATACATGTTAAACTACGTTGCTAAAAGTCCTTGTCCCCTGGGAACTGCTGACCCAAGACAGACATCCTGACAAGGGCAGATATACAACCAGGAACCAACACAAAAATAATGTGTGAATAGAGTGATCCAATGTGTAATTGGTTTGGATGCATTGTGCTACTAACTTGAGTCAGAAGGCCTGGATTCACTTCTTGGTTCTAATACATATGACTAGATGGCCTTCGGCAAGCTACCTGTTTGCCTCCATTTTCTTATCTGTAAGACGAGAATAGTACTACTTGGACTACATTTTTAGTTGTACAGCCAGGTCCAGATTAGTGATTATAATGAATCCCCTGAAGTGATCTCATTATTCAAATATGCATTGCCTGTTTCAATTGGGCTGGAACCAGTTACTATATTTTACATAATTATAACTTCAAATAGTGTGAATTTGAATGTATATAACTACTTCAGGGGAATTCCTTATTCGTACTAATCAAGATATAGTGGTACTCATGGATCTGTGGTCTTAGTGATTTAGATATTGCCTCCAACAATGCATGTCAAGTCTCGTTGGTGCCGGACTATCCAGTGTGACTCTGGTTCCAGTTCTTCCATAAATTCACCTCGGAGAGTCCATACAACGTACTGAAGGCCTTCCTTTTTCCAGACATTGTGAAGCACTGCATGAATAACCCACCTTCTTTTTAGATCATACACTTCTTGTTTCTTCTTGTTCACACCCAGTGTATACCTCTCCTCTGCCCTCTTTGTGACACTCATTTTCAATTCTTCTGAGACGCTTGTGTTTCATATCTCATAATCAACCAATAACACCAAAAGGATGTTAGTATTTTTAAAATAGGCATTTGTTAGGAGGGAAATTTTAGAGTCATTAAGGAAACTCTGCACCAGTTTCATTGGTTATCATGCATACATTCATACACACCTACATGCATTCATACATGTAAACTGACAAGCACCATAGGTTATCTGTCTAACTGCATATTATTATCTGGGCAATATATCTTTTCCATCCCAGTTGGTTTTTCCTATATAGTCACACAAGATTTTCAGGAAAGTTCCAAGGACAGTTAGGCCAAACTCTTAAGCTAACGTCTAGGTTGGATGGAAATCTATTTTGTGGGGTAAATACCTTATGCCTTAGTCCTCTATCATCTTCCAAGATGCTTTGTGAAGGTCTAGGACTTGATGCAATCAACATGAAGTCATTTATAAACAGGAGTTATCTGTGATACCTCATCATCCACAATCAATCAATAGACGGGCATTTGTAATCCTCTGCTGGGCTCTGGGGGTACAAGTGCAAAAGAGAGTTTCTACCCTTGGAGCTTATTATATTCTATTGGGGAAGACAACATAGTCACAGATGATTAAATACAGGACATATCTAAAAATAGACAGTAATTAAAATTAGAAAGTAATTTTAAAAATTATTTGTTTTATCTTTCAAGGAATCTTGAGTAATTTTGTTGTATGGATGGGAAAAGAACCTCTAAAGTGGTATTTTGCTCTATCTAATAATAGTAGTGTACAAGTAGTAATAGTAGCTAGCATTTATATAGTGCTTTAATGTTTACAAAGAGCTTTACATATGCTATCTCATTTGATACAGCAATCCTGTGATGTAGCTGCTATTATAACATTTTATAAATGAGGAAACAGAGGCACAGATATGTTAAGTGACTTGTCCAGACTCACACAACTTGTAAGTGTGCAAGGCAGGATATGAACTTAGATCTTCATGACTGGTTCCCCATTCTATTCACTATGACACTTAGCTTCTTCTTTAAAAATAATCAACAACAAATAATAAGCACTGGAAGATCTTGTATTCTTTACAACTTTTAGTCAATTGGGTGATGGTAAAGATGTGGTTTACTGTAGAGTATTAGCTTGTAAAAACTGGTCTCATTTGAGGATATCCTTGATATGTATATTGATAGTTCTTATGAGATTTTATATATAGTTAGGAAAGTTAGCCTATAGTTAGTAGTTGCTGGTGTTCCCTAGGTCACCTTTTGGGGGTGGTATTTAATAAAGGCTAAGGTATCTCCACCCCCCTTACCTTTGTAATTTTTCCCCCCAGTTACCTTGTGAATTTATCCCTCAAAATCCTCACTACTATGTTCCCTTACAACAATTATAAATATTTGGTCTAATCTGCCTATTTTCTCTCTCTTTTTTTCTATTTACTGCCACTTTCATTTCCCCTCTGTAAGCACATCTGGAATCATGGCGTTATAGACTAAATGTAATGACAGCCATACTGTTCTTGATGGTTAAAACGGTGTGTTACAAAAGTCATTGTAGATCTTTTCCATTTTTCTTTGGTTTGTTGTCCTCCTTCCCTTTTCATCCTTAAATGCCTTCAGGATGATTTTGTTTAGTAGTATGCCTCACTAATGTTTCTTTAAATTGATTTCGTCTTCTACTACTTCTCTGAATTTTGAGACAATACTTTTCATAATATTCCATTGTTCTTTGTAAGATTTTAGAAATGATTTTATATTCTAACCAAGTATTGCCTTTGGCTGTCATCCTCTATTTGGAAAGTAAATCAAGTGTTTTTTCTTTTTTGATTGTTCTTGTTTGTTTATTTTTTTACTAAGGTACTTTTTAGGCTCTTTTAGGACCAAAGGTGCCCTTGCTATGGCATTTAATTCTCATAGGTTAAACTGTTGTATATAATTATTTTAGACTGTATCTAAGCCTTTCTTTCATCTGTTACCTTGATTTCATTAAAAATGACTAATTTGAATGGATCAAGATTGATTCTTTCAATTGTACCCTATATTTTCCCCTCATTTTTATTCTTGTAACTTTGTACCAATTTTGATCTTTGTTCTAGGTCAGTGGTCTGACTACAAAACTAATTCCAGTGTGAATTCAATACCAATAATATTATTTCTTGTTTGTTGAAATACAATCAATTTTATTTTTTAAAATTTTATTCAGTCCTTACCATGTCTAGGAACTACTAATTATTTTCTCGAATTAGGAATTCAGGATATATAGGCATGGGGCTTCAATGTACTCCATAAGACTTTAGTCTTTAGTCTTTCTCATTCCTTATTCTTAATGTGTTTTCTAATATTTTTCTCACCATCTTCATTGATTCCCACCTTTGCATTGAAGTCATCGGGTATCAAAGTATAGATGTTGATTTAATTTGTAGAGTCTTATCATCTGTCTCTTAATCCTGTGCCACAGATATTGGTATATAGACTGCAATTATTTATGTGGTGGTCTTTTGTAGATAATTATTATGAGCACTACAATGTGAAATGTCCCATGAATATTGCCTTTGGATGCATGATAAAAACAACTCTTCCAATTCCTTTCTTTTCTTCTCTAAAGAGAATCTGTAAACCATCCTTCCATTGAGCTAAATTTTACTTTTTCCTTCTCTTTTAATTTATAGCAAGAATGTAAATACTGATATAATTGAATTCCTTTAGTTAATATTGGTCACTGGACAAGAATCCTCACATTTAGAGTACTAGCAACCAAATTAAAGTTGATAGAGAGTCTAAAAGCCATGATTCTTTGCATCTTATGTACCTTTTTCCACCACCGCCATTCTTACTGCTAGAGTACGAGACTTAGGGTCCTTTTGGATTTTTCTTTGTTTCATGAGGTGCCTAAGCTAATCTACTGGTGATTAGGTTCTCCCTGCTTAGCTAGGCTGGTCTTCAGAAAGCAGTCTCTGACTGGACTCTGTTTAGGACCATACTCAGGGCCTTTGTAGTAAGATAGAACATGTGGGAGCTTATGCTTTGCTAGTGTAGGCTTTGTGAATCCAAGGTCACTTTTATATCATTAGAATGCTTTGGAGAAGGACTTTGAGTAAAGGACTATATAAATGAAAGCTATTATCATTATTATTAGGCAGTTAGGAGGTACAGTGGATAGAGTGTTGGACCTGGAGTTCAAATCCAGCTACAGACAGTTATTAGCTGTGTAAACCTAGGCAAGTGACTTAACCTCTGTGTCAGTTTCCTCATCTATAAAATGAGGATGATAATACCTACTTCTCAGGGTTGTTGTGAGAATTAAATGAGAGAATAGCACAGTGCCTGGCACATAGTAGGTGCTATGTAAATGTTAGCTATTATTGAGTAGAATACTAGGGATTGAGTTGGGTGAAAGGAGAGCTTATAACCCTTCTAAAAAAAACCAAATCTTGGTGGCAAAGCTGGGTGCAATAAGGATAGAAAGTATAGTCTTTAAAGTGATTCACATGGGAGTAAGAAGGAATGGCATATTGGTGTGAGGAATAAATAAAACTCAGGAATCCTGGCTTTTTGTGCAGAACTTTTCTCTTAACCAGGCCACAAATTCACAAAGTTAGAAGGCTTTCCTTTCCATGGTACCACTTTCTTCTGGAATCTTAGTGCACCAAAGTTCAATTGAGTTTGGTTAAATAAAAAAGCCTCTATTATTTGTTAATTGCTTACTACATATAGATCACTACATGAGCACTAATGAGCACTACATGAGGGAGATGGAAAGCTTAGTTAAGATATGGCCTGATGCTCTGGAGGTTTCAGTCTAGTAGGGAGATAAAACACACCCTCATACAAAATGATACATGATACGTGCGTTAGAGAGGTGGTTTGTTATGTCTGTATGTAGAGGGAAGGTCATTTTCCAACTAGAAGGGATCAGGGAAGGTTTCATGGTATAGGTTGAGTTTTAGTTGAGCTTTAAATGTTGAACAAGAATTCATTTGGTGAAGAGAGGGAGGTTCCATGCATAGGGGACATTATGAGCAAAACAAGGAACCAGTAAAGTACAGGACATATTTACCAGGGGAGGGGCTGGGGAGAATATAGGGGTTCTTAACCTGGGCTCCATAAATTTTTTTTTTTTTTTTTGCTTAGGCAGTTGGGGTTAAGTGACTTGCCCAGAGTCACACAGCTAGTAAGTGTCAAGTATTTTGTTCTGAGGCGGGATTTGAACTCAGGTCCTCCTGACTTCAGGGCCGTGCTCTCTCCACTGCACCACCTAGCTGCCCCCATCAATTTGTTTTAAAAAAATGTTTTGATAACTGCATTTCTATATAATTGACTTACTTTGTAATCCTCTAAGATTTTTTTCTGCATTTATAGACATGATTCTGAGAAACCATTAACTTTACCAGATTGCCCAAGAAGTCCATGACACATAAAGAGGGTTAAGAACCCCTAATTTAGAGAGTAGTCCAGCTTAACTGGCATAGAGAAGAATAAGGAAGACAATAGTACAAGCTAAACTTTATTCACAGGAAAGTTATTTCTGACGTTATGCACTGAGAATTAATTGATCCCATATTTTTGTGTGTGTGCCTTTTAATAAAGAAACTGGAAAACACATTATGTAGCAGTTACCATAAAACCATGAATATGGGAAATTGTAGTAGTGGCATTTACGTCTGTCCAGGAGGTCATGACTGAGATGATGAGAAAAGGACCTTTCCCTTCCATGTTCTCCAGTGGAACTGGGCAACTCTAGCTCAGTGTACCCAATGTTATTGGTGACTAGGCCAGGTCTTGGGCAGCATCCTAGGAGGAATGGCCCATTGTCCCTTAACCAGTCTCAAGATTTCCTTATTGAATATCTCAAAGTGAGGCCCTTATGTGACTTTGGGAAATCATTTAACTTCTGTGGGCCTTGCTTTCTTCATGTGTGAAAAGAATCACTAGGTTCTAAAGTTTTGTGATTTTCCTCAACTTCATGACATCTTAAATGCCTTTCGTATTAAATCTATGATCCATTTTATTCTTAATTTAACTCTATAAAAAAAGCTAGTCCCAATTTAAGTCAGTTTATATACGTTCACATTGATGCCAGGAAACTGGCAAAAGGAAAGGGCATCTTTACTATTTCTGAATGTAACCAGTGTCAAGATCTTTCTTTGGGCCTCAATTTCCCTACCTGGGAATTCAAAATTACTCTTGCTGACAACATGTAGGATAAGCTGTTTATCCCCCTTTGTATTGTACCCAGTACAGAATCATTTCTGAGAAGACTCAAATTAATCATGAGGATGAGGAAGAGAAGAAAACTACTGTTTGCTTCCCAGGATTTTCCCTCATTTCCATGCCCTTCTTCCTTACTCTTGTCTCTTCATTGTTGAGCCTCTCTTCTGCTTGTGAAGCACTTCTCTGTGAGCTTGATCACTGTCAAAGACCCACTCAATCTGCATGGTTTGATCCCCTAATCAGGCACCTTTCCAGAGACCAAGGTTAATCTCCTCTGCCCCTGGGGGACCTGATGACCTAAGTGTTGTTTTCCAATGCATACAGTAGTATGCCAAGCAGATAAGGAGACTGGGAGATTGTGGAGCTAGCACCATATCCCTGGCCCATAGCTGAAGAACGGCGGGAGGGTGGTTCTCTCAGCATGGCTATAACTCCTAGGGTCTGGGCTGGGTGCCCTCAACCTACTCAAAGTCTTTCATATTCTCAGGGTCTCATAAGAAGAACTCTTTCCTTTACTGTGTTTGTTGCCTTTCATGTTGGTATCCATGCTTGATTCAGAACCAGGGAATCTACCTGGTTAGTAGATGTTTTTGAGACCAGTGTACACAACAAAGAATTTCATCTCCCCCACCTCTCCTGGTCTCGTTGGTCCCTATTTATCCTTCCATTTCCTCACTTGTGACCACAGAGGTATCCTCACTGGTATAGGTATAGTGGCTGATGGACTGGGGTGGAGTCCTCTTCAAGGTCGTCAGGATCAAAGAGTTGGTAAGGGCCTTAGATATCTAGTCCAATCCCCTCATTTTACTTCAGTATGCTGAATATCAGAGATGTTAAACAACTCACTCAAGCTCACACAAATAGTAAGTGGAGAGACAGGATTCAGACTCCTGTCCTTTGACCCCCATTTCCAAGTTCTTTCTATGGCACTGGTCTGCCTTCATATTTTCAAGAGGCTAGGTCATGGTCTCTAGGAATGAGCTCTGAGATCCTTGAAGTAGCATCAAAAATAGGTCAATAAATCAATAGATATTTATGGAGCACCCCTTATACGCATAGCACAGTGCTTGGTAGGCTTGGACACTAGGGGAAGGACACAGAAATGGCACAATTCATGGTTCCTGCCATTAACAATATTCTACTGTACTTTCTGAGACAAGATTTGTGCTAATAGAAGTATAGAGCAGGAAGAGATCCTATAGGTTATCTAATTGAATTTCCTTGTTTTGTACCTGATCAAATACTTCCCATAGAGGAAGAGAGGCAGGACCTTCAGAATACAAACTCAAATCCAAGTCTAGTACTCTGTTCCTTCTACATGGCCCTTCTGTACCTTGCTGCACATGATCATTCAACACTTCTGGTGCTATGTATGCGATGCTCCCTGAGGTGCCCTGTCCCTTTCTGCAGGCACACTCACTTGTTCAAAACAGTCCTCTCTCACTTCCACTCTGAGTTCCTGTTCCTTGGGTCAGTGAGTCAGTAGAAGTCGGTGTCTCATGGTATTTGAGGTGGCATTTCTTTTCCTTCCAAGAAAAGCTGCCATTCTGTGAAAACTGGCCAGCCACTTGCCATGGCCCCTGGAGAGCTGGGCTACTACTCTGCTTCTCTTGTCTTGTGAAAGTGTTAAATATGGCATCAAATTAAGCAAAATTAAATACGTTTCCATGCAGCATTTTTCTCTTGACTGAATCAAACAATGTGGTTGCCATAGGAACAGCCTTTTCTGAAAAGGTCACCTGCAAGAAACTGTGTTTTAGGTGCAACTCAAGGAGATTATGGAGGATTAACTAATTTTATATATATGTGTGTGTATATATATATGTATGTGTGTGTGTATTATATATACATATATAATTCTTTAAAGGAAATATTATGAAGGAATAAATATCCAACTGAGCTGGAAGCTAACCGCTAAAAAAATTTTATAAGTCCCTGATAAAGGTTTTTATTTTTCTTCTTCTTTTTTAAACCAGCATGCAGTGAGGTGATATCTGAAATGGCGACTCTGTGTTTTTACTTGGCTTTAATTAAACCTCAGTCGGGGCTGAGAAATGTGGTGAAGCGAGATAATTGCACTATTCCCAATACAGTCTTTAAACTCTGGCTTTGATATGCGCCTCATGACAGCCTGAACCTGCACCCAGACTCCTGGGGCTGCTTGAAGATCAGCTTATAACCATTCCTCTTAACCTGTGGGTATCTGGGGAACAGCGCTTGGGGTGTTTAGGGGGAGATTAAGGCTGGGGCTGATTCCTTTCCATGGATGGAGAGAGGGAATGTCTTCAAAAAATATCCCGCTATACACAACTTTGAGGCTCTCTGCTTGGACTTCTATATCACAAATATTGATGGGGTTGGATCACTTCTTTGCAAGTGACTAGGGCATGGTCTTCCTTGGACTTTTCCCAAGTTTGAGATTATCCAGAAGGATTTTGGGAAAATCCCCACCGGAGTTGGTGGGAAACGATGCCTCCTAGTCCATGGATGTATGCCTGTCATGGTTGGTAAGGGATACTGAAAGAAAAAAAAATGGTCCTGCTTAAGAATTGCATCTTGAGAGATGGTTTCAATAGAAAACGCCCTCCTCAAGTAAGATTCTCTCGAACTTCACCTGTAAATGACAGCAGAGGGCACAGAGCTGGTTAGCCCCTGTAGCACCCATCTAGCAGCTCTCTTGTCTTCTAGTTCCAGCCCCAACCAGTTATGTGACTTTGGGCAAGTCCCATCACTTCTCTAGGTCTCAACTTTCTCATCTGCAAAACAAAAGAATTGCCCACCAAGATCTCTTCCAGGACTGACATTCTGACTCTAGATTATACTGTAGTAAATCTTTGCATTAAAGTAATACTTTTCCTTTCAAAATGCTTTTCTGCCCATTATCTCGTTTTATTCAACAAACCTGAGAGATAAACAAAGAAGTTATTATCTTCTATTTTGTAAAATGAAAAGTGCTACATAAATGGGAGTTAGTATTATTCCATTTAACAGAGGAGAAAACTGACTCTTAAGGAGAGTGAGTGGCTTGCCTTAGGTCAGATAGTAAGGCCCTCACGATTTATCGTATTGTAGAAAGACAATACCAAAATCAATAGTTATGATGCACAATACCATATTAAAAATGCATTAAAAAGTTTAAAAAATTACTATATGAAATCTATGGGGAAACAACCATTATCAACTAGGAGTAGGCTTCATAGAGAAGATAGTATTTGATTTGGGCTTTAGAAAATAGATCAATCAGGTTTTGGAAAATAGATCAATCCATCAATAGATAAATCATTCATTAAGCACTTTCTATGTGCCAGGCACTATGCTAAGAAGTAGGGATATAAACATAAGCATGTAAGACATTCCTCGCTTTCGAGGGAGTTTACATTCTAATGGGGGAAGACAGTATAGAAAAAGGAACTGGAAAGTGAACACCTTGTGAAGAGGACAATGGAGGCAGGCGCCTTTCGAAATAGTTGTCTATATAGGTAGTCACCAATCAAGAGAGTGGGCCTTAGGGTGTAGGCTTCTCAAGGGTTGCAAGGTGGCTGGCTAGAAGGAGGATGGGTAACAACTGAACATGCTAAGAAGGAGGAGTGTATTTGTCATGAGCACATAGTATATGCCAAGTGGGCAACGATCCCCCGGATAATAGAGGCCATGAAGATGGATATCCTTTTTCTTGGACCCTAGAGGAGCCCCACTCCAATGCAAAATGCATAAAACAGAGTTAAGGATATTGTGAAGATGTGGGCTGCCTTCAGCCTCACTTCCTATCTCTAGTTGGCAGCCAAGTCATGTCAATTTTAACTCTATACTGGTCCCATCCTTTTCATAGAAACAAATATAATCCAGGTCTTTTCTCTTCCCCTCTAGCCTAGATTATTACACCTCTGAGGAAATGTGCTGCGTTGTGGATTTAGGTTTTATTTTTCCATCTTGTATACCTACCAAGGCCTAGCACAGTGCTTCATAGATAGTTAGGTGGCTAATAAATGCTTGTGAATTTGTTGAGACTCTGGTTGCTTCTTTGATTGCAGTTAGTCAAGACACTACTAACAAATTAGGCAGAGATTGTGGAGAGTAAGGGCAAATGAGTAAAATTTCAGATGAGCCTGGAATTCTCGTGTCTGTGTAGAAGGCTGCTTTATTGAAACCAGAAACTCTCCACAGGTGTGCCCCATTTTAAGAATTTCTCATAAATGTAAGGCCAAAATTAAAACTTAGGGGTGATTTTTCTCATTATAGATGAAAAATAATCACAGGATTCCATTATAGCAGGCTCCTCTAGAGCACTGAAGCTATTTTCAAAATTTGATTTCCCAGATTCACAAAATTTCAGAGTTGGAAGGGTCCTGGGAACTTCTAATCCAATTCCAGGCCCAATCTCTAAATTCTTTCAACATCTTTAACAAGTGGGCATCCATGTTGTTTAGATATCTCCATAATAGGGAATTTAATATTGCAAAGATGCAGTCTATTCCATTGTTGCACAGCTGTAATGATCATGAAATTCTTCGTGATGTGTTAAAATTTGTCTCCCTTTAATTTTTTCCCCTTGGTTCTCATTTTCTTTTCTGAAGATTTATATGGAGCTTTTCAGGAACATAGCTATTATTTGAGTTTAATATCTCTTTAGGTGTCAATATTTTGTGAATATAAAGTGAAGTACAGTTGTATCCATGAGCTTCCTTTCCATCCAACCAGTCTCTGGATTGGTGCTAAGGATAAAGAGTAAATAGTAATTTCTCATTCTAATCCCATTATTGGAAGTTTTCCTGAACTCTTAGGAAAAGCAAATTTGCAGTTGTCTGGAGTCAAAATTTAAGCTTTTAAAAAGTAACCCAGTCCTTCTGAAACCTCATGCTACTTTAATTCATGGTTCTCAGGTGTCTAACTTGGCCTTCAAAGTCCCAGGAAAAGACCACTCAGCAGCTTACTAAGATTAATAACTTGGCAAAGCAGTTCTGACTTTCGGCTTCTGCCTGTTCCAATCACTTTCCAACTTAGAACTATTGCTTGCCTCTATATTGTCTGTACAGTAGGTCTTTGATCCTTTTGTGGCTCTAGAGGGATTTCAATGGTCAGTAACATTGTTTTAGCTTGATTTTTTAATCTGTAAAATCACAAAAGTTACTCAGGTCATGTTCAAAGGAATATTGGTCATTCTGCCAATTCAGAATTCAACAAAACAGTCATCCTGTTTCCCTGACCTTACCCAAGGCACTATCTATTTGAGTCAAAGTAGAAATGAGCTGGTTAAATTTGATCGCTGTAGATAGCCAATATTTATAATTCATTCCTTGGAATGGATTTGGGGACCTGGACTATCCAGATTCTTGTAGAAGTAGCTTAAAGAAGGCAAATTTCAAGTGACAAAATTAATAATGGTCACTTGGTCATTTCTTCTATCTTCTTGCCCAGAGGTCAGACACATTACCGTGTCCAGGTGCTGCTTCATTGACAAACCCCCTGGGATCCTAGTGTAGAAACTGTCAAGGGATTCTTTGAAAATCCTTTTTTTCAATTTATGTGTTTCTAGGCATACCTCTGTCTCAGTGAGGTAGGAACATCATGACATAAATATAAACTTAAAGCATTCTGATCTTATAAGAGGAAGATAATAGTAATAGGTGTTTGGGGGGCAAAGCCAGAGCTCCAGGGCAGGCATAGACTATAAGAGATGGATGCAAAATATGGGATCTATAAAATAAGAGGTTGGATTAGATAGTCTCTGAGAGTCTTCCCTTAAAATATGTAATGACATGCCACAGGACTGTGTTTTGACCTGTTCTGTTAAATATCTTCTCCAGTGACTTAGAAGAAGATGCGTATATGGGAAGGGAAGGGAAGGGAAGGGAAGGGAAGGGAAGGGAAGGGAAGGGAAGGGAAAGGGGGGAGGAAATAAGCATTTATCAAGGACCTGCTGTGTGCCAGGCAGTACGCGAAGCACTTTACAGATCTCTCTCATTTGATCCTCATAGCTGTCCTGGGCAGTAGGTACTATTCTTTTCTCTATTTTGCAGTAGAGGAAACTTGGCAAACAGGCTAAACGACTTGCCCAGGGTCACACAGCTCTGAGTGTCTGAGCCTGGATTTAAATTCAGATCTTCCTGACTACAGGATAAATTCCCTATCCACTGTGCCACTTAGTTGCTTCATATGGCTTATTGAATTTTCAAGAAACTTCTCGGGGTCATTACTGCTTCTAGAATAAAATACAAATTCCTAATTTGACATTTAAAACCCTTTACAATCTGGTTCCAAACTATCTTTCCCAGATTTATTTTCACATTGCTTCCCTTCCTATACACTATGTTGCAGCCAGATTGGACTGCTGACTGTTCCCTGTACATGACATTCCATTTCCTGCTTTAGCCGTTCCTCTGTATATACTATCCCTATCCCCTGTGCATAAAATGCCTACTCCTGTGGCCTTTACCTGGTAGAATCTCTGGCTTCCTGCAGAAAGCCAACTTAAGTGCTACCCTATATAGGAGACTTCTGATTCCCTCGAGTTTTTTGTGCCGTCCCCCAAAATGACTTTCTACATAGTTTTGTTTTTTGTTTTTTTTAACTTGCCTGCATACAGATTATTTTCCCTCAGGAGAATGCAGGCTTCTTGGTGGCAGAAAGTGTTTTGTTTTTATTGGTAGAACCTAGCATATTAACTGACATATAATAAGCACCTGTTCTTACTCTGCTGTAGATAGACCACTTTTGGAGTGCTGTGTTTTTTTCTGGGCACCATATTTCAGGAAGTACCTTGACACAGTGTAATAGATTCAGAGAAAGGGTCCCAGGTTGGTAAAAATGATGTCACATGAGGATCAGTTGAAGTGACTGGGGATATTTATCCTGGAGAAAAGAAGTCTTAGGTATGTGATAGTAACTGTCTTCAGATATAATCAGCTTTTCAATGACATGTGCATTCCCTCAAAGCACTATGCTTTGCAGAATCACACAATATAAACCACAGGGCTTAAGGGGAAAATGGGGTTAGGGGCACAGCACTCAAAAGTTTAATTCGCATTAGAAATGATAAGAATGTAATAAAAATGGTAGCACAGATTTATACATATTAAATGATGAAGAACTATATCAATATTACAATAAGTAATGGTCTGTCTGCCTGCTGACCAAGTGTAACAACCCTAAAAATACAGTCAGTTTTGATAATACTTGTTTCAAAAACATCAATAGGATTGATATATTAGGAAACATTTTGAACATAACTCAAATTTTGAGTTTGCTCTTGGCCTGTTGCTCACTGATTCCGGGCCAGGCTGGGAAAGTCTCACATAAATTGGGCAAGTTAGAACTCTGGGCCTGGAGGGTGAGAGAGGAAACAGAGGCCATGGCAGGTGGTTCAGACCATCCCTTCTCTGCCTATACCTCCTACCTACTACACTGGGAGATACACGATAAATAGAGCACTTTTGGACAAAGACCTGAAGTTGGCTTGTGGAAGTGGGTGTAAGAAGGGTGGCAACTTGTGAGTTACTGTGAAGTGGGGCAGTTTTCTGCCTTGTGTGGGGGTTTTTTGTGGACAAAATTACTCACCCTTGAACCGGAAATTATAGTTATGCTCAAAATGTACCCTAATATTTCAATCATATTGGCATTTTGGAAATAAGCATTATGGTAGAACTGACGGTATTTGAAGGAGTGTGATGTGAAAGAAGTGTTCAACTTGGCCTACTTGACCCCAGGAGGCATAGCTAGCTCTAATAGGTAGAAGTTGCACGGAGGCAGATTTCAGCTACATATTAATTATAAAGATCTTCCTGACAATTAGAACTAATGAAAATGGAATGGGCTGCTGGAGGTAGTGTTTTCCCAGAGATCTTCAAACAAAGGCCAAATGACCACTTGCTGAGACTATTGTCAGGGTATGTGGGGGCTGGGATGGGGACGATTATTATTTAGCCACAGGTTGGATTAGAAGACCTTTGGAAATCTTGCAGTTTTAAGATTCTGGGGTTCTGTATGTTCAAAATTGGAAGGGGAATAGAGAACAAAGAAAATACGTGTGAAAAAAAATAAGAGCTCCTAAAGCATCAGGATTCCATCAGTGATAGAGTACCTTCAGGGGCAGCCAGAAAGGAGTAGTTAACTGGCTAGAGTCAAGCCAGCTAGGAGAGACTTGATAGGGAAAAAAAGCAGCTTAGGGGGGCAGAACTAGTGGTGGGGGTGGAGGTGGACTTGTTAGGTGCCCCCCAAAGAGACTAATTCAGGGAGATTTGTGTGAGTTATAGGCAACCAAGGGAGTATGATTGCTGAGCAGGTCAGTGGCTACCTGGCATGTAGTCTGGTCTGAACATCAGAGTTAAGACCTATAGAAATGAGACAGAAAGAGCCTTGCTTCCTTAGTGACAATGAATGCTGAGAGCACTTTCTCTGGACTGGGGATAGTATTAGGAACTGAAATTGAAAGTGACTTTTAACTCTGAGCAGTGTTTAAAGTAAGCGAAGCTGAATGCAATAATTATTATGTCTAGGAATGGCCTACCAGAATATATGCATATCCTAAGATTTCTTCCTGCTATACTATATCATGAATGCATAATTCTCTGGAAAAGAATCCTGATACCTCATCACTTATCACTCTTTCTCTTACGATGAGAGCAGTAAAAAGTTATCAGAACACAGAGCCCCTTCTTTTTTAGATTTCCTTGTGTTCTTTCTTAGTAACACATTGGTATCACCCTTTCCTATTTGCAAAATGTTTTCGGTAATAGATTGTTATCCCCATTTTACAGATGCCAAAACTGAATCTTAGAAAGCTAAAGTGACTGGTCCACAAACACACTTCTAGTATCAGAGGTGAAATTTGAACTTGGGTTCCCGGTCCCAAATCCAGTGCTGTTTGCACTATATCTTGCTGTGTGTCATCATGAATCACATCTCCACATGTGTTTGCATGCCTATTAACTTCTTCTATGAACCCGTTTTTCATCCCTGCGTTCAAAATTTATTATTCATCCAATCTTATTTTTATGCTTTCTATGCACTTAAATAGCATTCGGTTTTATATTTTGGCTATCTGTGCCCCTGTCTTCTCTATCCTCTATAGGAGTGTAAACTTCTTTAGGGCAGGCACTGTCTCTTTGTCTTTGCAGCAGCACTACTTGTATCTAGCATATGATGGGCACTTAATAAATGTCTATGAATCTGAAGAATTTACCCAAAGCACAAGACTTGCTTCTGGGATCCAGCATCTATACAACTAGAATAAATCTTTCTATGAACTATCTTGCCATAAGGAACTGGGGGTGGAAATATTTGGGCTTTGACTGCTGGAGATTTTTCTTCAGTAAATGTGAAGGGAAGGCACCATGTCCTGTCTTTGGCCTCTGGTGACTACTTGGCAATTGCCTACTTGGCCATTTATCCCGGTACTGTGCCAGTGGACCTTGTGTGTGCCACCTCCCTGATGGATGGTGATGCTCTCCAGAATAGAGACATAAGAAATTGCATCACCAGAGTACCAAGTTAAGCCTGGCCTGATTTAGTACAGGGAAAAATGACAGCTGCTGTGCTCGGCTGGTTTCTACCCAGCAGAAAGCTATTTTTTGCAAATAAAATGGTAAGTTGCTAATCAGAAAGATAAATTAAGAAGCATTAAGATAATGATGGTCTAATCACCGTCCACACTGAGGATTGCTAGAATGAGTATCCAAGCTACCAGACGCTTACGCACATTTGGTGATTATTTGTATTATGACAAGGATGATGGACTCTAGGGTTGGAATCTGTTTCTATAGTGAAAACCACAATACTAGCCTGGAAATATTCTCTGCCTTCTTAGTAGAGTAGGAGAAGACTCTCTGGAGGTCATCTGATCTATCCCCCTGCCTCTAAGCTGGCCTCCCCTAAACCATTACAGATGGCTAAGTATTGTTCCTATTCCCTTTTTCCCATTTCTTGCTGTTTTACACTGTCTCTGCTGCCAACATCTCAAACTCAACATGTCCAAAGCTAAACTCATTATCTTCCCCCAAAAAAACCTGCTCCTGTAACTTGTTTCTGCTGATGGCACCACCCTCCTCCTGGCATTCAGGCTTGCAAAGAGTCATTTTTGACTCTTGAGTCCCTTTTCTTTCATCTCTTACCACCTCCCCCCCAACTTCTAATCACTTGCCAAGTCCTGTTGATTCTACCACTGCAATAGCTAGTTCTGTCTCATCAAACTGTTTTTCCATTCCCTCTGTCATTATATTTTGTCCAGATTATTGCAGAAGCCTCCTGATCAGTCTCCTCGCCTACTGGCCGTATCCCTTATCCTCTAACCTTCCTGTCATCAGTCCTTTGCTCCTCATTGACTCTGAATAACATGTGAAGTCCTGCAGTTGGCACTGAAGGCCTTCTATAATCCAGTTCTACCTTTTTAGCCTTATCCCATATAACTCACCTTCATATATGTTGATCCACTCATCTGGACTTTCTCTGCTCTTCTATTCATTCTGCTTTTTCCTGTCAGTGCCTTTGCTCATGCCTCCTGCTTCCCCTGTTGTAGTGGATTCCCTCCTTCCCCTTCTGCCATCCACCTTGTACAATACTCCCTTCTTTCAAGGATCAACTCATGCACTATCTCTTCCATAAAACCATCTTTGACTTTACCCCCTCCCTTTTCAAATTTCTTGTAGCACTTGTCCTGAACCTCTCCTGTATACATTAAACTTACATTCTTGACATCCTTGTTATTTGTGGACATGCCTCCCCTACCCAATTCCAAGCCCATGTATCTGTGAAAGCTCCTTGAGAGAAGGGTGTGTGTCATCTTTGTATTCCCAGAATCTAGCACATTACTCTGCACATAATAGGTGATTGAGTGTTTGTTGTTGATTTGACTCCCTCTTCTTCTTTCCCTAACTATCTTAAGTGTGAGGTCACTGCACACTCAGTTCAGGAGTTTTCAACTGTCCAAGTCCATCCATTGGAGAATTAGCTAAGTAGATAGATTTGGCCGACTGAGAGCAGTTGAGGAACAGGTACCCGGTCTGGGAGGGAATTAGCAACAAATCATGGAGAAGAACCTGGGAGTCTCTGCTATGCAGGAACAACCATCATAGACCCGTAGAGTACCAGAGATGGATGGAGGTTTTAAAGTCTAGTCCATCCCCTTCATTTTATAGATAAGAAGACTGAGGCCTAGAGATACAAAAGTGACTTGCCCATGATCACACAGCCAGTGATTTGTAGTTCTACACCTTACACTCAAGTGCCTTTCTCCTACGCCTGTGCCCTCTTCCACTATACCTTGACTAACGCCAAGCTAATGAGGAAGTTGGGGAAGACCTACCCTGAATCCTATATACATTGTAATCCTCTAACCATTCCCAGTCGTGAAAGAGCTTCATTATTCATACCCAGGGCCTCAGTGGAGATTCTTCTAGGACTGCCTTCCCAGTCACTATTTAGTTGGGCCCTGCCAGGGGGCTCACTAGCTGGGTTGAGCCCAATTTGACACATCAGTTACCAAGCATTTATTGAATGCCTATGCTAGCAGTGGGATCCTGGGAGAGTCTATAAGGAAAAATGAGTGGATACCTCATAGCTTCACCCTACTCTAACTGTATTGGAGCGACAGAAGACTTGCCATGTTGTCAAGGTGTTGTGGTGATGTGGTTATCTGACCTTGGCTGGCTTCTCATCCCAGCTCTCTCTCTCTCTGAACCTGCCAAGTCAAATCCTACCAGAGTGTCTGTGTGTGTATGTATGTATGTATGCATGCATGTACATGTCCATGTGCACACGTTTGCATGCATGTGTATATGTGTACAGAGGATGGGACTACAGTGCTCAGTAAGGTCTGTTGTACTCTATGAAGGAAAGGGGGAAAGAAAAATATTTAGATAGGAAGAGACAGACAGAGGAGGCAGTGGTACAAGTATCTTTTCCATCATGTCAGGCAGCAGAGAAAAACAGGTTATGTGCTGCCATTATCTCTTGCCTTGATTATTGTAATGGTCACCTAAGCGATCTCACTGCTTCCTTTCTTTCCCTCTCCAATTTCCTTTCTGATGTTAGATTAGTCTTAGAACCATAGAACATTAGAGTAGAGCAACCTTAGATTTCTGTTAGTCTATGACCCTCATTTTACAGTTAAGTAAGATGAAATTTAGAAAGACCACAGAGCAAGGCAAGTGGTAGATTCAGTCTAGAATTGGCATCTTCTGACTCTTGGGCTTGTGCTGTCTCTACTATCCCCTGCTGCTCTCATCTAACGTGTAGTTCTGATCTGTCATTCCCCTGCCCCAAACCTTCAGTCACTCCCTTTTACCTACCGTCCAACCCAAACAGGATCACTTGCTGTTCCCCTCCATATCCATGCACTTTTCTGCCTCCGTGGCCTTCCCCTCATTGTTGTCCAAACCCTACCCATCCTTCAAGAAGCTTTCCTTGCTCCTCGCCACCAGGGACAGTCCCTCCTTCCTTTGAGTCCTCATAGCACTTGGTTTAGGATTGTGGCATTCTGTTTTGTTATAGCTGTTTGAGTACTACCCTCACTTTGCTCACTAGATTATAAGTGTCTTGAGGGGAGAGACTGAGTGTCTTATTCATCTTTTTATCTCCCCCATTCCCAAGCTCAAGGCCTTGTAGATAATGTATTCATTAACAATTTCTTGAAGGAATGAATAAATGAATGAAGTTCTCTGGGCAAATGTGTACAATCCTTGCAGTGGTGAAGTTGCCAAGGGATACCAGGGGCCTGGTCCAAGTCTGGCAAAGGCCTGTTTTATCTATGCCCCAGTTGTCTTTGTTCTTCCCCTGGCCTTCTACCTCCTAGCTGGCTTAGGGGTTAAGGGAAGGAAAAGATCAGGAGGGGTCAGCCTTTTCCTTGGCCTGACCAGGTGCTGACAGGCACTGACTTTGTATCTAAACAAAGGTCTCTTGCTTCCTTCATGACCCTGGCCTAGAGCAGAGGGCTCTTTCCTGGACATCTGGAGATCTTCACTTTAACCATGTCCATTCCTCAGTGGTTTGTGTTCCTACTTAAGCAGATTCTTGGTGGGGCCATTTGACTTTTCAGCTGAAATGCTGGTGGGAGGAGGAGTGGTTAGGGAAGAGGCAAGGAAGGAAGAAAAGGCTCCCAGCCACTTGTGCCTGTCTTGAGGGAGGGAGAGGCCAGTGAAAAGTATTACTGATACTTTTAGGGTGGTCTGAATTCAGCTTAATAAGCACTTACAAAATGCTTCTTGCACATGTACTTAAATCCAGCATGACTCCCTCATCTTCTTCTGCCATTACGTGTCACAGCTGCCTGTAGAATGGGTGGACGGTGAGGCCACAGCAAGGCTACTTATACTTTGGCTGTGTCTTTTCCTCCCTGCCTTCCTGCTAATTGCACTACCCCCTCAACCTGCTTCAACACATTATGTTTTGGGTAGAAGGTATCATGATGTAGTGAAGAGACCAGTGACTTTAGTCTGAGGACCTGAGTTCAAATCCTGGCCCTCCTATTGACACTACCTATGTGATCTTACTGAGCTCCAGTTGGACTACACAATCTTCTAGTTCTAATTACTATAGATAGATAGATATAGATATAGATATAGATATAATATGTGTGTATATATACATAATTCCCACTAAACCAACTGGGCAAAGTCCCAGGGGTTTAGACCATTATGCAG
Source organism: Vombatus ursinus (assembly GCF_900497805.2). Taxonomy (NCBI): domain Eukaryota; kingdom Metazoa; phylum Chordata; class Mammalia; order Diprotodontia; family Vombatidae; genus Vombatus; species Vombatus ursinus. Next base: position 35,363,917 of record NW_020954591.1, on the reverse strand, counting down.
TCTTCATTGCTGTCTCCTTTGCAAGAATGCATGGCACCCCATAGCTATTGGACAAATGTTCCATTACCCCTAGGATAAAATAGTCCCTGATAGGAGGTGGAATAAAGGGGACTCCTTAGAACCTCTTTCTTCTATCCCTTCCTACTACCCCCATAAAGCACCTGGGAGCCTATAGCAGCACTAATCAGGACAAGAAACATGTGGCTGTTGGTCACGTTTCTCAGCCGTGTGTATGTGTGTGTGTGTGTGTGTGAGTGAGAGAGAGAGAGAGAGAGAGAGAGAGGCAAACAGAGTTCGAAATTCCTGAAGATTCTCTTTTCCAGAAAACAGACCTTTCTCCAATGTGTTCCCCAGCAGCTGCTAAGCTGCTGAATTTATTTGATCTGTTTACAGTTTGTGACAGGATTGGAAGAAAGTGGATTTTTAAAAAAATTTATTTTTCCCTCATCTTTGGTTTCTAATTTGCTTGGGGATTCTCCTCACCCCAGGGGTCAAGTGACTTAGAAGCCATCAGGGCCCAGCACAGCTCTCTGTCATGTCAGCAGGGCTCTGCTTGAAAGACTCCCTGATGAGGGGCCACCCAGGGGGTTGCTCCCAGCTCTAAGTGCCTGCTGGGGATAGGAAACATGCCCTGAAACTAATGGGGACCAGATGGGGCAGCATAGCCCCTCCACCTGCGTTTTTCCACAAGGGAAATGCTCAGATTACCGGCATTGGGAGCAGGATTTTCATACTCATTTCTTGGTACTTCTTTAGCACCTTTGTGCCCCCAGCCTCTTTCCATGTGTTTTCTATTCATCCTGAATAACGTGGAGGGACGCTATTTGTCCACACGATGTGTAGTAGAGCTAAGAAAAGTACTAGGAAGAATCAGAAATCCTGACTTCCCTTATCCAGTGGCCCGTAGTTCTGGGGATGTTTTTCTAAAGGTTCTGAGTGCTAGTGTCTCCCTACCTTCTCTGAGATCTAGCCCAGCTTTGTTTTGTTTTTGATATCATAGTGCCTTTCTTATAGTAAGTCCTTAGTAAGTGGTATTTGAATTAAATTCCAAAATTTGTTCATGTGTGTAGCTTGTGCTTTAGTGATTTGTACTTAATTTTTATGTGTTTTTGTAAGGGGTGTTGGGGGGGGTTCATGAGTGTATGTCCTATCCTCCTTGTGGACTGGGAGCTCCTATAGGGCAAGAACTGTATCTTCCCTTCTTCTTGACATATAATGAGTACTCAGTTAATGTGCACTTCCTGTCTACTTTGGAAGTCCATTTCCTTCAGCTCTCTGGAATGCTATCCCAGTTTTCTCCCTCTGTGGTCATCTTCTCAGACCAGCTGAAAAAAGTTCCTTCTTGCTCTGCTGTCAGTCAATGAATGGAAATTCACTAAACATTTACCATGTGCAAGATTCCATCCTCAGTACTACGAGGGATACAGAATTATAGACAGGGTGTCTAACCTAAAGCATCTTACAATCTATTGAAAAGTTATTAATTAATGCGAATGAAATAATTAGAGAACAACTAAGTATAATAGTCCAAAGAAAGGGAAGATTTCTGTGAGTTAGAGTAATGAATGAATGATGACTGCATAGAAGAGATGAGACCTGAGCTGGGCTTAGGAGTATTCACAGACATGGAGTCACACAGAATGTTAGAGTTATAAGGGATCCCAGACCTCATCTAACCCAACTAAATATCTGAGTGGGGATGAGTTGTGATCATTCAGCCTCTACTTGAAGACCCCTAAGGAAGGTCTTCCCACTATCTGCCGAGGCATTACATTCTACTTTAGGATAGCTCTAGTTTTTAGAACTCTTTTCCTTACCTGTAGCTTAAATCTGCCTCTTTTTAACTCCTACTAATTTCTCATGGTTCTGCCCTTAAGGGCCAACAATGTGTTTATTCCCTCTTTCACATTTCAGTCCTTCAATTATTTCAAGATAGCTATCATTTCTTTCCTGAATCTTCTCTAGCTAAACATTCTTTGTTCCTTCAACTAACTCATGTAGAATAATCTCTAGCTTTGTCAATCTGCTAATTGCTTTTATGCATACAGTGCATGTTTCTAATGTCCTACCTAAAACTTGGTACTCGTTCATACTCGTTCAATTCATTCCAACAAATACTAAGCACCTGCTATATTCAAGGCAAGTTCTTGCCCTCAGAAAACTTAGAACCTAATACAATATATGCAACATAGATGCAACTAAGTATGACATAAGATAGAGTGTGATGGGATAAAGGAAAAAAACAAGTGATTTATTATAAGAAAATTGAGGAAGAGATCACATTCAGGCATTTCCCAACCTTCCTACTCTGACCTCCTATTAAATTCAGTAAAAAGAGAGCTCTGTGCTCAGCACTGGAGCATATAATTTGTACCATAGCACATATAGTCTGTCCCACACATTTGGACACTTAAACTGCCATATATTATCATCTGTTTCATGTATGCTAGTCTTCTTTCTCCAGCTAGATTGTAAACTCTTTGAAGGCAGGAACCCTATCTTTTCATTTACTTATTAATTCATTAAATAAGAATTTATTAAGCACCTTCTGTAGGCTGGGCCCTGTACTGAGTGCTAGAGATACAAAGACAAAAGCAAACCAATCCCTGTCCTCAGAGAGCTTACATCTTTTTTTCTGATACTTCTGTGTCTTGTGGTACTTGGTATCTGCCCACAGAAGACAGCCTATTGCACAGTGTTGAATGTGCACATAGTAGGTAGTTAAGGAAGGGTTTTTGATTGGTTGATATAGTGCTTTAACATTGCAAAGTGCTATATAAATATCTATGTGAAAAAATATATCATTTGAGCCTCACAACAATCTTATGAAGCAGGTACTAGAGGTGTTATTCCTATTTTATATCTGAAGCAACTAAGGCTCAGAGGCATTAAGTGACTTGTCTAGGAATATACATCAAAAATGTCTGGGGAAGAATTTGAACTCAGGTCTTCCTGTCTCTAAGTCCAGTACTATCATGCCTTTGTCACAGACCTGCCACGTGGCCTCGGGCAAATACATTCCCTTTTTTCCTTGTCCATGAAGTTAGGATCATGATATTTGCCTCAACTTTATTTTTTGTAAAGCATAAAGTGCTAAAAATATATAAGTTGTTTTTATTATTATCCCTTGCAAAGTATGGAAATGTAATGCTCCTGATTTCCTCATTGGGCCCATGAAGCAAAGATACCCTTCCTTTAGCCCCATGGTCTCTTTCTCTGGGTCAGCAGAAATATCATCCACTAGTGTGGTTAAGGGGAGAGGTGGAAGAACAGTTTTCTCTCTTCCTCCATTAGAAAACTCTAGGGAAGAAAGGGTGTTCAAATAGGAGCAAAGTGAAGCTTTCTGAGGCACAAGATCTAGGTTGGCATTGCCCTGCTGGCAAGAGAAGAACAAAATAGGGGTTAAGAATTGAACTTTAAATCACTTTTTCAAAAAATTGCTCACCTCTAACACATTGTCTGGTGCTAATTAAACGTTTAAGCAGCTCCACTGGGGGACCTTGAGGATCTGGGCAATTTTATCCTTTGCCGCAATAACTGTTAATCAGCCAATAACAGTGCCTCAAGCCCTGAAAAGACTGGGTCTCACCTGGCAACCACGATCTGTTCCAATTTCATCTAAAAAAAATTAAACGAATAGCATGTTTTGCCTTCTTCTCCCATGCCCCTATCCCTCTATCCCTGTTCCAAACATGAAAGACTAGAGGATGGGAGCTTTCCCCCCAAACTGATGAAGAATTAACTGGCTCTGCAGAGAGAATTCCCCAGTGGGGACCTGTGGGAAGTCAGAGGGGGGCTTTTTCATAGGTTGGTGTCTTGCTTGGGCCTGGTGTCTGATGTGGGCTGTATTTGGGCTGCGCTCTTTCTCTTCCAGCTCCAGAGATCTTCTTTGTTAATTCTTTAGCCCCTGGATCCTCAGCGAAGCTTTGAATGGGTGTGCTCTTCATTCTAATCAGTTTCTCCTCTGTAAGCCAGATGTGCCCAACAATGCTACAGTGTCTTGACTTAATGCATACCCCCAGGTACTTCTCAGTGGGAGAGGCAGTGCTCATAAGACCCCAGCTATGGGCTGTTTCTCTCCATAGTGATTCTCTCTATGATATAACAATGATCTATTTTTTTGCTCTCTGTCTTTCCACCTTCAGTTTTAGCTTTATGGAGGTTTTGGTATAATATGGTATGATGGAAAAAACACAGAGGACATAGTTATTCATAGGGCATCTGCAGGGTCTGCCCTGGCACACCCTAACTAGCATACCAGCAGTCAGTCCTCTTGCCAAGGTGGGGCTACCGAGTTCTCAGATGTGGTTTTCCTAGTCTCTGGGGACCGTCAGTTGCTGTCTCCAACACTGCCACTACTCCTGCTTCCGATTCATTTCCCCTCTGCCAATCCTAAGGGACTGGTGGCAGAGGAAGAAGGAGGCTCATTCAGTGCCTTGGTCACCCTGAAATCTGGGGCCCCTCTACCACCCTCTTCTAGACTTCTGGGCACTTTCGTTTGGTGGGTCCCTATTCCTTGGCAGGGTCAGGTGGGCTGTCTGCCCTCACCCTTTGCCAGTTCCGGGAAGCCCGGTTTGTGCTTGAGAGCTCAAGCTGGCTGCTTCCAGGTCAAGCAAGGAAAAATTGGCCTGATATTTTTTTCTCCTTTGAGTCCTCTAGCCACTTTGATTTCAAGTAAAATCAACAAGCATTTGTGAAGGGCTCTGTGCCCTTAGCACTGAGGACACAAAGGAAGATTTAAAAAAAAAAGGTCCCTGCTCTCAAAGAGTTCACAGTCTAAACGTACCATGTCTGTGGTTGAGCCCATAGCATATGGCCCTGGGGGTTCTGATTTGTAAGGCAGTTTTAAAGTTCTCATCAGTCAGATAGGGCTAGATGGTCTCTTTGGTCCCTGACTCAGTGAGAACTAGTATAGTGTAACGGAAAGAGGAGTTATCGGATCTTGGCTGGAATCCTAGGGATTCTACTCATGACCTTGTGACCTTGGTTAAGTCATTGTCCTTCTTAGGGCTCTAGTTTTTGTTTTTTTTTTTTTTTTTTTTACTAAGTGAAGAAGCTAGATTGAATGATTTCTAAGGTCTTTTAAAACTAAATCTTAAAATAGTGCCAGAGCTGTCCAGAGGGGGTCGTTCTACAGAAAGGGGCTGCTTGGCAATAAGAAATAAATCCTGTAAGATTGCTCCCTAGTCTAGAACTTATCCTTCCATTTCCTCCCCTTCCTTCCCCTCCCTTTGCTGTCCCCCTGTTCCTTCTGGGTTGGGTTGAACTAGGCCTAGGGATGCTGTAGGCCTGTTGAGAGCAAAAACAGAGAACCTGGGCCACGAGAGCAGGAAGCAAAATTGTCTCTCTTAAATCTCCAGCCAGCTCTTACAGAAGCAGAGCCATAGCTGACCAATCAATATTTGATCTGATGGAGGCCTCTCCTGCCAGCGCCCTCCCCCACTCCCCAAGCAAGTCTCTTTATCTCCCTCTGGCTCTTCAGGCTTCTCTAGCCATCACTTTCTGCCAGGCTGATGTGTTCCGTTTTTATTTCCTGCATCTGCATCTGCCTCTGCATCTGCTCCCACTGAAATCTATTACTGCTCTCTGGGGCTCATGCCCCTGACAGAGATTATTTGTACATGTAAATCAGAGGGCTGGGGAAGGGAGTTATGCTGATCATCTCTCTGGCAGCTTGATAGCAGCAAGGAGAGAGCAGGTGCCGGCCATGCAGGCAGCAGCTTTGCGTTCAGCTCCTGACCAGGAACTGATTTACTGTTGGTGCAGTGGGGACAGCCCAGGGCAGCAGTGAGATGCTGGCCATGTCTAGGGCTCATTTCCAAGAAAATCTTTCTGTTGGTAGCACCCACACTGGGCTCTGAGGAAACCTTGGCCAGTTGGAACCCCAGAGGGTGAACAAGAGTGAGGCAGCCTTTTGGCAGGGTGATGTGGTAATATTTCTTTTCTCCTTTCCTCCTCTGTCAGGACATACTGCTCCCACAGAGGTGGCTTATGAATATCCCCCATGCCCCTGCCTGGCATTGCCTTGTGCCTCAAAAATGCTGTTTCACAACACATGTCAGTGAGACTGCAAATCTCTAGCTGAGAGAGAATGGAAATGTAATGGTTCTGATGCTGGGGGCAGCATGAATTCCTCTATCATCTATGTGAAAGGCAGTGTCTGTAGTGGCTAGCACCCTTCCTTGGAGTTAAGAAGACCTGGATTTAAATATCAACTCAGATACTTACTAGCCCTGTGATCCTGGCCAGGTCATTATCTTTTCTGTCTGTGCTTCAGTTTCCTATTCTGTAAAATGAGGTGATTAGACTCAAGGTCCTACAAGGGTAGAAGGGAATAAGCATTTGTTAAACACCTACTATGTGCCAGGTACTGTGTTAAGTGCTTTACAGATCGTCTCTCATTGGATCCTCACAACAATCTTGTAAGGTAAATGCTATTAAAATCCTCATTTTCCAGTTGTGGAAACTGAGGCAAACAGGTTTAGTAACTTGCTCAGGGACAAACAGCTAGAAAGTGTCTGAGGCTAAATTTGAATCCTGTCTTCAGGCTCAGCACTCTATCCACTTTGCCTCCTAGCTGCCCCTATAAGGTCTTTTCCACTCTGAATCTATGATGTTATGATTCTATTTGATATTAGGACAGAAAGGCCCAGACTAGACTGTTAGACTATTTCCAATTTTCTTGACTTTCCCTTTCCAGCCTGTGGAAATTTCACCAGCTCTTTCTGGCTCCTGGAGCTGGTTCTGTCTTGAGTACCACTTGAAAGATGGAACCCACCGGAGATACAGCCAGGGCCTGTGGAGTGGTGGTGATGCCAGGCTCCAGCCACTTTGTTTTTCACCTACAGTCCTAGAGTAAGAAGGAATCTTAGAAGTCATCTAATTCAGCTGTGCCCAGTGGCTGGATCTCTTCTTCAGTTTCCCTGATAAATCATTTAGTCTCTGCTTGAATCCTTCTAGCAATGGAGAACTCACTACTCTTTAAGGCCACATGCAGAATCATTCCCACTGAGGTGTAGCCACTTATTATAGTTCTTCTTTTGTTTGGGTATTATTGTGAGACAATATATATATGAGAGACAATATATACGTGATATGATATAATAAATGAGAGACAAAGTACAGTAATCACTTAAGGGGTGAATCTTAGTGTCGGGGAAGACCTGGGTTCAAGTCCTGCCTCTGACATGTGACCATGGAAAAAGAATTGCCGATCTTTTAGTGGAGGGCTGGAATTACCCACGTTGATGAAAACAGATCTGACCTCCCCCCCCCAAAAAAAAATTGTATAGTTATATACGCATACCATCCTAAAACCCTGTTCCCACACTCATAGGCCCAGAGAAATCTTTGTCATTGGGGAAGTGTAAAAGTTTTCCTCCTCTTTCATTTATATAAGCTAGAAAATAGTATTATGGTGCCTCGGAGAAAGAATAGTAGTTTGGAAAATAAAAATAACAAAAGAAACCCCTACTCTCTAAGTCCTGTGTGACTGCACAAATTACATGGGGGTTTCCTTTGTTATTTTTATTTTTATGGGGTTGGTTTTATGTTGTTTTTCTTAGAACTGCCTGAGACAATTTTTCTTTAACCTCATTTTTCCCCAAATTGAGTGAGGGAGGCAAATAATCACAATCTTTCAGAGCATTATGAGCAGTGGGAAACTGCGATAGGAAGGAAGTTGTCTCACAAACTGAACTCTGTTGTTCACTGCCACTGATGTTAGAATAATATTTTCTTAAATAAAAAAAGCTTCCTCATGTTAAATTTCTCACTTAAGCTGTAATTGCAGATTATTCCATGCTAACTTAAGGAAATTAGCACACTGAGCAAAAATTAAAATGGCATTTGCTTTACATTGTTTCTCTTAAGGAACCAGTTGCTTTTTCTTGATATTATGCCCATTTTCAATTTCCCAAGTTCCTTGGTTGAACACCCATATCTTTAGCACTACTTTAGACTTGGTGTCAGTTAGAAAGAAGCATAATATATGGACCCACCATTAAGCAGTGGATGATTCGGTTTTGAAGATGACACACAATGAAGCAGATAAAAATAAAAGTCCTCGTATGACTAAAATCCAAATAAGTAGCACAGTCATTGTAGCAGTGTATAGAAAAGGGGGTTAGAGTAGGATCATAGAATTTAAAGCTGGACAGGAATCATCTATTCCAACCTTACTTAATCTATTTCATTGATAAAGAAACTGAGACATAGAGAAGTGTGGTGAGTTGCCCAATAGTAAGTCGAAGAGTTAAGATTTCAACCAAGGGCCTGTCTCTCACTCTAATTCTAAGTGGACTCTTTCCCACTGCGGGATATAAAGCCTTTAGGAAGAACTGTGTCATGAGTTTGACTTTCAGTCATTTGTAGTCATTTGGATAGGGAGGGACGGGAACAAAGCAATCTCAATAGAAAGATCGTAAGTATTTGGTGCAGAAGGAGCATTGTGTGTACTGAAGTACAGTGAAAAGACAGGCCTGCCTGAAGATTAGGATTTGTCTAGGGGAAGACTGAAAGATAAGGTTGGATAAGTAGGATGAAGTTACTTGTGTCCAGTTATGCAATCTTAAATTAAAAAAGATATTAGAGGTCATTGAATCCATCCTCCCACTCTATTCAGGAATGTTCTCTAATCTGCAGCATCTCCCATAGGTAGTCATCTAGTCGTTGCTTGAATATTTCCAGTGGTAAGAGATCAAAAAATACTTCCAGGCATCCCATTCCATGTTTTAAATAGAATTCATAGAGTCTTACATTTAGAAGGATATGACCATTGGGTATGTTGTAGTGGAGATTTGTTCTATGTATCATTTAGTTTAGTTGACTACTGAGGTCAGCTCCCAACTCTTAAATTTTATGATCCTGTGAAGGAGCCTAGAAGGTCATTTATTCTAACCTGCCAAGTACGTCAATCTCTTCTGCAAAATCCCCAACAAGTAAGGATCTAACCTCTTCTTAACTCTAATGATGGAGCATTCACTGTTTCCCAAGGCATTTCAGTCTTTTTGGGATAGTTGTCCATTGAATTGGTCAGCCTCCTTATAGTTTTTACTTACTATTTCTAATTGTCTTCGTATTTGTTTTCGTCATTTTCTTCAGTTGTGTCTAATTCTTTGTAACCCCATTCGGGGTTTTCTTGGCAAAGATCTTGGAGTGGTTTGCTATATCCTTCTTTAGGAAACTGAGGCAAACAGGTTAAGTGACTTTCCCTGGTCACATAGATAGTGTCTGAGGCCAGATTTGAACTCAGGAGGAGGAGTCTTCCTGATTCCAGGCCTGGGACTCTCTATCCCCTGTGCCACCTAGCTGCCTTTCTCTATATTATAGAAGGGCTAAACTGCCATGATGACAGTAGGCATAGAAAGGAAGGGATAGACATGAGAAACATTTCCAAGAAAGAATTGATAGGACATAGCACCTTAATGAGCATAGGAGATAAATAAGAAGTTGAAGATAACTAGAAGTTATCCAAACTTAATGCCACTGACAGGAAGTAGACAAGATAGAAGAATACAATAAATAGACAAGATAGAAGAATAAAATAAATGAGATGATAAGCCAGTTGGGGATATATTAAGTTTAAAGTGACAATATGACATCCAGGTGGAATTGTCTAGCAGATCATTAGAACTGTGGTGCTAGAATTCTAGAGAGAGAGTTAGGAAGTCACAAATTAACAATTGAAGCCATGAGAATGCAATACCTCTCTATGACAGAAAACAATCTATAAAAAAAATAGAGGGAGAAGCAAAATACAGTGGGAGTATGTCAAGGACTGACTGGTCAGTGGTATCAAGCAGCTAAGGTCAAGGACAATAAGGCCTGGAAATAAGACATTGGATTTTTCACAACAGTCATTGGTGACCTTTGAAAGTATAGTTTTGACTCCAGCCAACATCAATATTTTCCTGATGGACTTATTATCAATATGTACCTGACGCTTATCTACACCCTTCATCTTGGTACTTCTGTGTGTAACTCTTTGCCAGCGGAACCTATAGCATGAAGGACACAAGGATATTCTCTGGAGATGTATCATATTGTTCTTGGGTGAAGCTCCCACCTAGAAAACTTGGAAATATATCCTATTAGAAAGCCCAGGAGGGGGGGTCCTCCATTTACACGCACAGTCACAGGTTGTCATTTAAGCAAAGAATTTTCATTCTATAACCTTGCCCTATCAAATCACTCACAACTGAGATTCATGCCTAATGCCCTAACTCCCTATTGGCCAATGCCTCCTCACTTGGTCAACTGCCTCTCTTGAATACATCTCTTCCTGCAGACGTTATATTGCCTTATTAACATCTTTCAACTCTCTGGAGCTCTCTCCAGACTTTCTAGTCTAGGTAGTATCAGAAATGAGCTGGGAGGTTCTCTTCTGATCTAGCCAGTGCCAGGTTTTTGGTTTTTTTGTTTTTTTTGTTTGTTTGTTTTTTCTTTATAGCAGAGAGTGTCATCATTTTCTATAGCAGTGCTAGGTCATGGACTGTTTCCTTGAGGCCTCTTGGCTGTTGTCCTAATAATAACTTTTGGTTCACTTGTATATTATGTGTCACACTTTAAAGCCCTGCATATCCTAGGTACAGAGGATTAGAGAGAGGAGAGCTATGGAAATCAGGGAAGATTGTTGTTTTGTTTTGTTTTGTTTTGTTTTTTCCACAATGGTGGTCACCTATACATATTTGAAAGTCCCATTCTATCCCAATGTATTCCTCACCCCACTCACCATTGCAGTTGCAGTTTATAGCATGAAAGGCTCAAGTAGAATAGACCTTTGCAAGATCCCCTCATTATTTCACAGTGTGATAACTGGGTATCTTACTTTCATGACTTGGCCAAGGTCATATACATAGAGTAAATAACAGAGCTAGGGTCAGAGCCCAAGTCCTCTGACTCCAGATCCAGCAGTTTTTCTAATAAACTCGGGGTGTGTGTGTGTGTGTGTGTGTGTGTGTGTGTGTGTGTGTGTGAGAGAGACAGACAGACAGACAGAGACAGAGACAGAGACAGACAGAGACAGAGACAGACAAAATTGGAGCAGTTGTTGAGTGAAGAGAGGAAGAGTAGAACTAAGGAAAGGTGATGGAGAAAAAAAGCCGCAGTCTGTTGATTGCATCTGGGGCAGCTCCAAGAGGTTTATGGGGTTTTAGGTGAGAAACAAAATCCATTAAAATAAATGGCCCAAAGAATGTTTTTGGATAGTGACTCTATTACCCATTTTTCTTACCCTTGAATTTCAAACCAAGAAGTAAATGACTGAGCTAGGGCACCTGCTACTCAACTTTCTCAGGCCAAGTTCTTTCCTCTTCACCACCATTTCCTCACATCTGTCCTATTCTAACATGTGGGAACTTCAAACTGAAGTTACAAAGAGGGAGGACAAGGATGAGCATGAGCACAACAATGGAAAGACCACTAGATTTTTAGCCAGAGGACCTGACCTCCAATCCCTTACTACTCCCTACATGTTTGACTTTGGGTAAGTTACTTCACGTCTGGGCTTTAATTTCCATCTTTGAGGGGTCTCAACTAGGTAATCTTCAGGGTCCTTTCCTCTCTTGATCCTGTAAGTCAAGAAGAAATATTTTAGTTTCTCTAATCTCTGGCGTTGATGTAGAGGGTAATGTTGAGCAAATCACTTCCCTTCCCAAGACTTAGGTCTCTTTATCAGTCAAAAAAAGATCAGTACTACTTTCTGCTTAGGGCCAGGAGTATATAATCTATAAAGTGCTGTAAGATCCTCCAGTGAGAATTTAAGCTTGAAGATATGTCCTCTCCCTCTACAGAATTTTGTAGCCCTGCACTGACTGGCTCAGGAACAGCTGAGTTATTCCCTTGGAGCCATTCTTACATGTTGCCACTGTATTGATGGTGGTTGCCTGGGAGAATCTTTCAGGAAATGGGAATATAGGAGCAGTGAGAAGAAATACCTCAACTCACTCTAGACCCACCCACCTCAGAAGTTCCTTCTGAAGGTCATCAAGTCTGTTTACAGGCTCTAAGCAAGTCTTCCCTTGAATCTAACCAAGACAGATGGCTCTGACCTCTTGAATCCTAAAGAGGTCTTAAATATGGCAGAGCCTCATGGGTAGGGACTTTCCTTCCTGGTACAGAAGGGAATGTGGCATCTGGGTTCACTTTCAGCAGCTGGAAACTTGAAGTCTTTATTTTGTGTGGAACAGAAAGAGTAAAGAGAAAATAAAGTGCCGAATTGTTTAGCATTATCGTGGATTTTAGCTCCCCAGGACTTCTGCATAAAGAGATGGAAATTTTAGCTGCTGAAGCCAAGAAACACACAGAAATATATGAATTTATTCTAACTTATCTTTTCTTCTTGCAAACAGCACTGGAGATGTCAGAAGATCATCTGTTGTTTCATCATCAATAAAATGATTTGGGCTTTGGTAGGGGTGATGACTCAGTCACTCAATAGTGTGGTTAAGGAGTTAGAAACCCAATAGTATGGGAAGTAGTAGGATTTCTACTGGACTGACCTTCAGGGGTCCTGGTCATAGGTTTTTTCTTTATTTTGGAAAAATTTACAAATGTAATTAAAACTGGAGAAGGTACCCAGATTATAATTGATCAAGAGGAAAAATCAGATTGGAATTTAAAATTTTGTCATTAGACCTGGGAATTGGGCTTCATGGGGCAAGAGGACTATTATAGTCACCTTGTTTTTCCCCTAGTTTTACACAGGGCCCCATTAGATACTGTATCTGAGTAACTGAGGACATTTCTAATCAGAGATCTGATTTCAGATCATTCCCTCTTTCACTGATCTGGGTGTAATTCTCTGCTTGGGGAAGATTACACCGTACCCCACCCCCCCAACCTCTTGTAGGTTGGCCCAAACAGAAAACTGGACTCAGATGTCCAAAGAGAGGGAGTTAGTCTACAGCATACCTCTCCTACTTGTAGGCAAGGGAATAGATTGCAGGGTGCCTCTTGGTTAACCCTTTTATCCTGGTTGGTGAGACTATATAACAACTTGCAAGCAAATTGGCTTAGGTATTCTGAGTTTCTTGTACTGAGGTGGGTGGGTGGTGAGTGCTGAGGAGAGAGGGCAAGGCAAATGTGGCTGGTGAAAACTTTGTCCTATTATCTAGGGTAATAGGACTTAGCAGTTGGAAGGGACCTAAGAGTTAACAGTACTCTTATTTTATTGAAAAAACAGATGACCACTTCTCTGGGCATCAGTTTCCTCAGCTATAAAATAAAGGTATTGGAATAGAGAATCTCTGCATTTCCTTCGATCTCTGACATTTTAGGATTCTATGATCTCAACATCTTCCTTTATCTTTAGTTCTTAAACTTGTTCTTCTATCTGAAGGAGTGACCTAGAGCCCTGAGTAGGGAAGAACGACTCTTAAATTAACATAGTATGTTCAACTTTCCAATGTTCTTTCCCATCTATCATCTCATTTCTTTCTAATGATTCTGTGCAGAAGGCATTGTAATCTCTGTTGTATAAATGAAGAAGCTGAAGGCCGGGAAAATGAGGTGACTAAAGTCTCATGACTAGCTCGTGGCAGAGATGAGACAAGAACTCGGGTCTCCCACCCCGTCTTATGCAGCGAGAATGCCTTGGGTACAAAGTTGTCTAATTCTTCCCTGATAAAACTGTATTCATCCTAGATAAGGGTGAGGAGGCCACCTAGAGGGATGATTTGAATTCCCCTGGTGCACATTCTTCTTCTCCATCCAAAGTTGATTGCACACAAAGCTTCTGATTTTGCTCTCTGTTTTTGGAGGACAGTCCCCAGTGTCTGGCTGCTCCCTGTGAAGGGCTAGAAGGTTTTGGGAGGCTGAGACAGAGAGGGACTCACTCAGTCCTTGCCCTCAAGAGACTTAGAGGTGGAAAAGAGAGACAGGACTAATGGACCTGAATACACAGACAATCACCTAGGAACTAAATGGGGAATGTATCCTCATGGGACTGGAGGATTTGGTCTAGTTTCTCCTCATTTTATAGATGACAAAACTAAATTACTCCAAAGGTGAAGTAACTTCAACAAAGCCACATAAGCAGGAAATAGAAGAGCCAGTGTTCAAACCCAAATCCTGTATTCTAGTCATAGCCATGTTACACATGGCCGTCACAACACAGGCCCCCAAATGCTAAATATAACAGGGTTTTAAAAGGCACTTTAGAATGATTGTGTAAAACAGGGATTGATTTGAAGTCAGAAGACCTGAGTTCAAATTCTTATCATATTAGGGGGCAGCTAGGTGGCATAATAGATAGAATACTTGGCCTGGAGTCAGGAAGACCCAAGTTCAAATCCAGCCCCAGACACTGCACCACCAAGCTATTATTATGCTAGGGAATAATGTGTTGTAAAGGCAGCTATGTGGCTTAGTGGGTAGAACACACAGACACTTTGTAGCTGTGTGGCCCTGGGCAAGTCATTTAACCTCTGTTTACCTCAGTTTCCTCATATGTAAAATGGCGATAATAATAGCTCATACCTTCAAGGATTACTGTGAGGTTCAAATGAGAGGATAATTGTAGAACATTTGCACAGAATAAGCATTACACAAATGTTAGCTATTATTATTATTTATAACTTTCATAACCTTGGAAAAGTCACTTAAGTCTTCTGGGCTTCAGTTTCCTCATCTGTTAAATGTGAGGATTGGAATAGATTGCGTTTAAAGTCTCTTCCAACTTTAAGTTCAATGATCCTATGAGTGGATCAGTGGACAGTAATTTAGAAAGGGAGATTTTATTTGAGGTCAGGGATTCTGTGGGTTGGATGGAATTCTCCAGGATTTATTTCAACCTCGTGAAAGGCCAGGAAGAGATGGTGCCCTGGCCTGCCGAGGCTAAATCCTCCAGGTGCAACGGCTGCACCTCTCCCTTCCCCCCCCCCCCAAAAATAATTTCCATTCCAATTCCCTGGAAACTCTCCCCACTTAAGGGAAACGGGGTGTTATCTTAAGGTCTGTAAAATGCTGGCCTGCTTTTGCAGCTGGAGCTCTTCATTCAGAACAATCAGTGTGCAGTTGAGAGATGGAATGAAACATATGGAAGGGGGTCCCCAGGAGTAAGTGCAGGCAGCAAATTTCTTCATGTTGGTTTGGAGAGGAAGGGAGCTAGTGGGGGATGGAAGGGGGAGGGAAGTGAGCCCAGGCTGCTTGGAACAGGTGCACCTGCTTCCTGGCAGTTTGAGAAAACTGAACTAGTCCCAGTTAAATTCCTTTTCCATTCTCAGGTCTCAAATGAACCTAATTCATCCATCTAAAGGCCCCCTTAAAAACATTTTGACGCCCAGGATTCTAAGATGCCCCTGGGACTTTTTGGAATGCTCTTCCCAAGAGATCTTCAGGCAGATGTCCAGCTGTCTGGATTGGTATAGGAACTTTATTCCTAGAAACAGGGATGGATAAGCTGATTTCCATTCACCTGACCAGCCTGTGATTTTTTTGCTCTGAAGAGCATCCTTTGAGGACAAACTTAAAACAATCATAAAATGACAGAGCTAGAGTAGATCTTAGAGGTCATCTTATCTAATTCTTCATCTAATAGATTAGGATGCTAGGATGCGGAGGCCCTGAGAAGTTAAATATCTTGCCTAAGGTCACACTCATTGATTGGCATAGCCTAGATACAGCTAGGATTAGGACTAGAACTCTTGACTCCCCATCCAGTGTTCTTCCAGTGCACCAGTTCATATTGCTTTGGGACTGTGCTATGGAAAAGAACCTGTCTCCTCTCTGATTCTTTGTTCCCCTGTACTCTCCGTGAGGTGTTCTTAACTCCTGGGCTGGTTTAGGTCATTCTGCCCACCTGCACCATCCTTTCCATCCTTTCCCACCTGCAGCTTTCTCAGCCTTCCTCATCTCTAGAAACTCATTATTCTATAAGATAAAATCAACTCTGAAATTCATACCCTCTTGGCATCCTCCTTCCCCTGGTGGCTTCTCCCTTCCTCTGATTGGAGAGGGTTGGTGGTGGATGTTGGAGAGCTCCTCCCCAATCCTCCACCATTTAAGGAGGGCACTAGGGAGTTCTCATCATTTCACACCTGCCTGCTTTTCTAGACTTTTCATCATCTCCAGAAACTTATTTTGCAAGATGAAATCAACTCATTCACACTCACCTCCTCAGATGATTTCCCACCTTGGCTGCATGACTTCATCATACCTCCTGCCAGTAAGCTCCCATCCCACCCCCCTGCTTTGCATAACCATTAGGTTATGAGCTCCTCAAGGGCAGGGACTGTTTTGTGCGTTTAGTTGTATCCCCAGCACTTAGCACACTACCTGGCGCATAGTAGGCGCTTAATAAATGTTTATTGACCCTGACTCTGACTCAGTGTCTAGGCATTAGTCCACATTCCTACCAGAATGGGTGGTCTAGCTGAATTCCTTGAACCTCCTCCAAGGTATGGGGGGGACTGACTCCAAACAAGCCCTGGGAGCTCCGTGTCTCTTCCTCCTATCACATCTTATAGTGTCAGCCCACTAGATGTAAAAAGATCTCAGCCATCTCACCGGGTCAGGAACTAAACAACAGTCTGTCCAGAAGAAGAAGGGAATATCCTAAGTGCCCTTGGTACTTGTGCTGGGAGTGGAGCAGGAAGTTAGTAGTGGGAGGGGAGAGCCACGCTGCCCATAGTGCTCTAGTTATCGGTCTTAAATTGGAGCTGAGGGCAGGCAAAGAACAAAACTATAAATCCAGTCTCCTTAAAGAGTGTTCTGGAGGTGGGAGACCCAAACCCACTTAAAATATTTCTGAGCCTAGGACCAAAGATCATTATTTTTGAGAAAGGATATAAAATGCTAAGCGCTGCCTTTATTAGCCCTTTCAGAAAACTGATGTAAAATATTGCCGCTTGGAAAATTCGGTTTCTCCCCTCCCCCCCTTTTTTCCTTTCTTCTTGGGTAGAAATTAGAATCACTTTATACAGTTACCCAACTTTGCCTACAGACATATCCCTAAGTGGAGCCAGAGACACCTTGAATCATCAAAGTAGTACATAAGAGCATCGTCTCATTGCCAACCCCCATCCAGACGAGTCTTTATCCCTTCTGCCAGCTAACTGGCACCAGTGCTGGCTAGGCAGCAGGTGGTTGAGGCGGCTGGAAAGTTTTATGGGTCTGCCTCAATGGGTCCTTTACCCCACCAGTCGCCAACACGACCAGTTGCTCCCCACTTACGAATAACCTAATGTTTACCTAGCGTTAAAGATATTCAATACACTGGAGTAGTTCCAAGTAGTGCCTCCACCCAGGGGGCCCAAGCCTTGGTGTGGCTAATGGCTCTTGCAAAGGTACTATCAAATGACACTGCTAGTTACCAGAGTTTCTTCTCCTTGTGGCTTTTTTTTCCTCCGTTTTCTTTCTTTTCTTTCCTTTCTAGCAAAAGCTGGTGCTACCAGAGAAAAAGTTCATAAAAATGTTATGTCCACCATAAAACCCCTAATGTGGCATTCTGCATGATCCATGCATTAACATTTCCCAGACAGTTATTGTGAGATAATGGTCCCAGCTATAATTCAGCTCTAACGTTCCTTCGAGCAAATGTTATGGAGGAATAAATGACTTGCCAAGTATGCTGCGGTGGAGAGCTGGGGGAGAGGTGAGCAGCTTGAAAATGCAGGCACAGGACCTAGGAGGCCCTGGATCAGCCAGCTGAAGCATGGAGGGGTCTGGCTGCTAACCCTGACCCTGGCCCTTAACTCACTCACTATGGGCTATTAAAAAAAAAATATCCTTTTGCTTTCCATATTTCTATTTCATTCAAATTTCACCCATTTTCCTATCCCTCCAAATGTTAAACCTGTGCCAGGGTGAGAGGAGTGTTGCAACTAGATTTTTCATTTTTCTATCAGTATATAGGTGGTTCTGTAAGATCACCATACATTGTAAAGTAGTTGGTGCTCCCTAAACAGTTATGGCCTTGGTGTTCCATGAGAAAGCTGCAGGTAAAGGCTGTGATCCCAGGTTAATGATCTTTGAAGGAGAACTCATGAGTCTCTCGGGAGTGGCAATAGAAATATTCCCCTAGCTGTGTTTTCTCCTTCCTCAAATTACTTTGCATTTATTTTTTCTACATTATATCCCCAAAAGAATTGTAAGCTCCTTGAGGACAGGGCTTTTTTTGTTTGTTTGTTTGTTTGTTTGTTTTATATCTGTGTAGCCAGCTAGGCATACAATGCCTTGCATATTGAAAGTATTTAATAAATGCTTGTTGAGTTGAAGTAGTAATGTGTAATGGCTAAAGGAGTCTTTAGCTCCAAGAGGATTCACAGTAACATGGGGGAATCATATGAAAAAATAGTATCATGCCAGTAAACTGTAGGGCCCATATTCAGTCTTGTTGAAATAGCAAAAAGATGGGGAATGTGATTGGACTGAAATATAATTGGACAGAGAGAGAGGGAGAGACAGATTCAGTCTTTCTCACTCTTTCTCTCTCTTCTTTCCCCCTCCCTTCCTCAACACTGCTATATGGTTTTCTTTCTAGAGATAGCTATCTCTATTCCAACCTTTCTGAACTTCTTTCTCTTCATCTACAAAAAAGGGATAATAATATGCCTGTGATATCTGTCCTATAGGTTATTGTAAGGAACAAATTATAAACATATATGCATAAACTGTTTTATAAAACTAAAAGTGTTATATAAATGTCATCTATTGTAACACTTGGGCTTGCATCCCTGGGTCATTATGAATAGTGAAAGCTCTTTCTCATTCTTTCTCTGCTTTGAGTTTTTGCCTGTCCTCTAGAGTACTCTCCCCTCTTTACTTAATCTTGCCCCCTGCTTTTGGGAAGTTCCAGAATACAAATCAAAAATGATCTCTTTCATTTTGCTCCTAGCTGAGTCAAATCCTGTGACTTCTGACAGAGTCTTTTCTCTTACCTTTCCTCTGGTATGCTGATCTGATCACTCCCTGTTCCTTTCTTAAATATCATTCCTTGTCCAAATCAGAAATTGGCTATGATCAACCATACTTTTATGTAAAAAAAAAAAAAAGAGAGAGAGAGAGAGAGAAACTTAAAAAAATAAAACAGATAAGCTTTGGACTTAACATGAGAGGGGAAAGAGGAAGGACTAGCAAAAATTATCCACTATGTGGTATTCATTCTCTTGAATGGACAATTCAGCTGGAACTGACCCATCCTGACAATGCCTCTTGTTATCGGCCCTGCTGTCCACTCCAACAGCAGCCTCATTGGCTCTGTACTTACACCTGTCTTTTTAGTCTTTCTCAAAATTCATTTTATGTTTCTGGGTTGTGTCTTCTAACCCCCCTTTCACTGGTGATAGGAAGTCTCTCCTGTCAGTCACAGTATGCTCACATACGTTTGTGTGAGGGTTAATCCCTTGAAGGTCAAAGAGAAAAGTCATGGAATTTCCTACCTGGCCAGTAGGTGTTCATCTCCAGTGAGAATATCTTAAAATCGAAGGCGAAGGATCATACATGTAATTTTCAGAAAATGAATTTTAAAGGTTTCAGAGAAAAAGTAAATGGAATCAGATGGCCTAAATTTGTACAAGGCAAGTCAATATAGGAGGGATGGGAAGCTTTCAAGGATAAAGATGTGAGATGTAAACAGAAACAACTTCAGTGATGAAGAGACCAATGTGGATATACAGGAAATTCACACAACAACATAGATTTTTAAGACATGTACAGAAGAGGGAAGCAAAGGTTGGGGACTGGAAGCCAGTGAAGTCAATAGGCAGGAAAGTGAGGAAGGAAAGTATTATGGGCATGGGGAACAACCAGAGAAAATAATGCCTGGAGCTGATAAGTGAAGCTTGTTCATGGAATAGCCAGGAGGCCAGTGTCACTGAGTCAAAGACTACCTAATAGGGAGTAAGTATAAGAGGCCTGGAAGGTAGAGGGGGTTAATTAGTTTACTATTAAGGGCTTTGAATGCCAAACAGAATTTTGTATTTGATCCTGGAAGTTATAAGGAGCCATTGGAGTTTATTGAGTGGGGGGGATGTAGTGGGGTGACATGGCCATATCTGCACTCGAGGAAAATCATTTTGGTGGTAGCTGAAGGGAGGATGGATTGGAGTGGGGTGAGGTTTGAGGCAGGCAGCAGACTCACCATCAGGCAATTGCAGTAGTCCAGGTATCAGGGGCTGTACCAGAATGGTGGCAGTTTTCAGAGGAGATAAAGGGGTATATTGCAGAGATGTTATGTAAAAGCATTGTGTGATCCTGTAACAACAATAGCATGATTAAAATGTATGATTAACTGAGACCAGTCATGAATTGCAAGGACATCAAAAGTTTGGGGACTTTTTGAAAGCTATATTAGGGCAAGTGGGGGTGGGGTAGAGAAGTGCAATCAGAGAAGGGATAGGACTGCTCCTTGTAATGGATACATTGATAATAGATGATGTATAAAAGACTGAACTACTCATTGTTATGTTTTGTTTTGTTTTGTTTTTTAGGCAATTGGGGTTAAGTGACTTGCCCAGGGTCACACAGCTAGTAAGTGAGACTCATTGTTTTTTTTTTTTCTCCTTAAACTGTAGAGGACAAAACAAAAATGACTATTAGGAAGCTGAAACTTAGAATAAATAAGAAGATACTAAAACAGTACCTAAATGAGATAAAATTGCTGTCTTTGGAGAAACTACCTTCCGGAATACTAGGAACTGTCAGGACTGATGAGGAGGGTACAGCCACATCAGGCCCTCTCCTGCCCCATCACATCTCAGATCTCCCTCCCCATTCCTACCCTGTTAGGAGGTAGCCTGAATCCTCCTTTTTACTCTGACCTTCCCTTTCCAGTTGCCATGGATCCAGAACCCTCATCTCTTCCCCAAACAGCTGAGGGGTTGATGTGGACACTCACATCACTTTGCTGAATAAGGAAATCACCAACTGTAATCCTTCTGGTAATATGGAAGACCTTAAGCCTTACCATGTGAGGACTGCACCCTCTAAACCCGTAAGCTTTGCTCTCTAACCTGCTGATGTACCCAAAGAGCCCTTGGGCCTTGTTTTCTGCCCTGACACTGGGCCTAAAAACCCTTGGAGCTTTTCATATGTTCTTTCCTTAAATTAGAATGTGAACTCCTGAAGAGCACAAACTGTCTTGATTTTATTTTTGGGGGGCAGCTAGGTGGCGCAGTGGATAAAGAACTGGCACTGGAATCAGGAGGACCTGAGTTCAAATGCGACCTCAGATATATAACACTCACTAGCTGTGTGACCCTGGGCAAGTCACTTAACCCCATTGCCTAGCCCAAAAAAAAAATAAATTTTTTTTTTTATGTTCAGTGCTTAGTACAGGGCTTAGGAGGTAGCAGGAGATGAGCAGAACTTGGATAAGGCAGAGAAAAAAGAGACGACCTTGATTTTTATCCTAGCTCTTCTACTATGATCTCTCTCTTGCCTTTGTTAAGTCATCTAGCATCTCTGGACCTCAGTTTCCTAATACATAAAAATAAAATGAGATTGTTGGATTAAACGTCACCTATTAAATGTCACCTTCTTTTGCATTTTCTTCCCCTATTAGAATGTAAACTCCTCAAAGGCAGGAATTATGTTTAGTTTTTGCTTGTGTGTACAGTCCCATAGTAGGCATGTAATAAGTGCTTATGCCTTCTCCATGAAGTTCCTCTCAGATCTGATCTTATCATAGTGGATTTTGAAGGAAGATTAGACTTAACTAGTTGCCCCACTGGGCAGAACTAGAACCAGGGTGTACAAGTTACAGAGAGGCAGATTTCAGCTCAATGTATGGAAGAAATTCTATGCTAAGAATTTGATTTGGCCAAGAGTAGAATAGTCTGACTGGTGGGGCAGTGAGCATGTCATAAATGGAAGTGTTTGAACAAAGACTAGACAGTTACCTGTCATGATATTGTGGAGCGGATTTTTGCCCAGGTCTGAGGTTGAACTAAATCACCTCCATGGTCCCTTCCAAATCTTAAGATTTTATCATTCTGTGGTTCCATGCAAAGACAAGTGGCATTCCAAGCTACAGGGAGCAGTACAGGAGATGGGTTGGAGGTAGCAGAAGACTGTGTGCAGGAACTGATGAGTTGGTTGGCTTTGAGTAACAGATTATCTTTGGTCAGTAAAATTATTTCATAAAGATTGGGTTAGTTTTGCAGGGGATCTCACACCTTGAAGTGAAGAAAGAGTCTATGGAGGGGCTTAATTCTTATGACATTATGTGGAGGCTCTGTCTCTGCCTAGTGGTCTTAAACTCCAAGGCTGTGTAGCGTGGTTCTGTCCCCTCTCCTAGCTGGGCCTTATCTTTGGCTGGTAAAGGAAGGACTGGGCAGCTTTGCAATGCCTTTGCTTTATCTCGGTCCCAGGATGAGGCGGGGTTTGCAGGCTGGATAGTTTTTTTTTTTTAATGTGAGACAACTGGGGTTAAGTGACTTGGCCCAGAGTCGCACAGTTAGTGAGTGTTATGTGTCTAAGGCCGGATTTGAACTCTTGTCCTCCTGACTCTAGGGCCAGTGCTCTATCCACTGCGCCACCTACCTAGTTTTTAACTTCTTAGTTATACCACTCCTTGTCCTGGCCCTACAGGTGTCTTGGCTTTCTTGTTTAAAGACCAGATACGTCTGGGGTTTCTGGAGAATAAGATCTTGTGCCAAAGGAGAGAGATTCTCTTTAGCTTTGGGAGGTCCTTTGGTCCAGTCCAATCTATGTTAGCTCTGTCATCAGGGTCCCGTGTAGACTCTGGGCCCTGTCCCATCTGAGGAGCTAAGATGGATTTCCAGTCTCCTCTACCCACTTATTGTCAGTTTATCTCTCTGAGCTTTGGTTTTTTGCTTTCTGTTTTTTGGGGCTTTTTTTTTTTTTGACGGTGAAATAAGGTGTTTAGGCAAAGTGATCCCTAGAAGGCATCATAGATTAGCTCTGATAGTCTGAGAAGGCCTTGGTTTAACCTCCCTCTGAAATACATATCTTCTCACTGTACCCTACAACTAGCTCTTCTTCTTCCTCCTCCCCCCTCCATCATCTTCCTCTTCCAATTCTGCTTATTTTCCTTTCCTCCCTACTAGGATGGATTGAGGCAGTATAGAGAAACCCGAATAACTAATCAGAGTCCTCATTAACCCCCTGCTGGGATGCTCAAACATTCACTTTGCTGTTTGTGAAGCAGAAAAAAAAAGGAAAGAAAAAACCCTCCCTACATTAAAATTGATGTGTTATTAATCCCTTAGTTCCCAACCCCACAGGTCTGAGTCTCTTCGGTGCAGCCTGAGGCCAACCTGCATGGAGTCCACTACCTCGAGGCTACCTTGCCTCTCTATTATTTATTGGCCTCGAGCAGAGGCACAGTCTTGGTGGGGAGCTCCAGTCTCTTAGTTTGGACACAGTCACTTTGCTTCTTCTGTCATGATAGTGATTCTTTCAAGTAAGGATCCTGGCTGCTTTAATGGCCACGTGGGTTGAGGAAGAGGACACATGACCTGGATGGCCCCTTTCTATCCCCAAGAGCAGGGCTGCATTTTTGTGAACATTTCTGCCCTGTTTTGGTAATGCCTGAGCCCTAATCCAAGGTTGGGATCTGGTGATTGATGATAGCATCAATAATGCCACTGAGAGTATCTTATTCCTTGCCTAGCAAGAGAGGTAGGGTAGAGTGAAGCATGGTGGATGCCTGGGCAGCCATCCAGACTCTTACTGCAATGTAGGTCTGGAACATTCCTCAGCCACTCCAGGGCTTCCCTGGCCCCACCTGATAGGGACCAGGCACACCCATGGCTGGTGCCTCTTTTTCTAATGCTGTACGCCTAAGCTGTCACTATTACCTGTTGTGACATTGATCAGCTAATGAGAAAATATGTATTGAGTGTGTATTATATGTAATGCACAATGCTGTGTATGAGGAATAGAAAGTTGTATTAATAAGACCTAGTCTTTACCCTTGAGTAGCTTATAGTCCAGTTGAAAAGACAGGACAGGCTTATAGTCCAATTGAAAAGATAGGACACACACATACACATGCACACACACACATGCACACACACACACACACACATACATGAAAACTTAATTAATAGGGCTGTGGGTCAGTATATCATAAGGGCCAAGTGTTGATCCCATGTAGTGCTGGAGTTAGTTCAAAGGAAAGGGCTCGTCAGACTGAGGTGGTCAAGAGCTAAGCCATGAATGTCAAGACCCAATTCCTGTTTAGTCCTGAGATCTGTTTTAATGTTTTCGTTTGGCTAGTGTTTTGTCCTGTACAAAATAAGTCAGTATTACCTCCCCTAAGTTGTAAACACTAAGAAGGCAGGGACTGTGTGTTCGTAACTTTTTCTTGTGTAATGCCAGGCACAAAGAATCATATGAAATGGGGCAACTAATTGACATTTTGTGATTATATATAAGGCATAGTAGAAAGAACACTGGACTTGGGCAAGTATCTTAATCTTATTGGAACCTCAGTTTCCTCATCTCTAAAATGGGTATGATAATACACCTTCTATTTCATAGGATTGCCTGAATTTCAGTTAAGGCAATGATATAAAGCACTTTTATAAACCACAGAAGGGCATTTTGAATTTTAAAACAATTGGTCAGAACTCTTCTTTTTATGGGTCTCCAGGTACCACCTGGGTGTTTGGGTGGTCATTAACACTTTGCCTCTTTCTGGTCCATATTTTGCCATTGGGTAGCAAATGTACCCTAGCTTCCCTAGCCCTGAAGATTTGAAAGTGGTTCTTGAAAAAGACAAAGAAGAAAGGTTTAGGAGAGTAAGAAAAGGTAAGGGGCAGGGAATCAGGGATACCCGTGGCATATTGTTAATGCTCAAATTTGGTGCTCACACATATGCATATACATACACACAGGAGTATCAATTCTTCCATTTGCATCAAGAGCCTCATATTTGTTTTACTGACACCTCTCATGTCCCTAGTGACCCCTACCAGCCACCTCTAAAGGATTGTTTGTCTGGACCTAAGCTAGAAGATCCACTTTTTGCCATTAGTTTCCTGGATTCGCTGTTTGGTCTTATATCCCTGGGATGGATTGGATATTTATTGGAGGACAGACAGCACGTGGGAAAGGGGAAAGGAGAGCAATAATAATAGCAAGAACACAGAGAAATGTGATTTGGGACCTCACTCATTGAGACCAACCATTGCTTGAAGACCTTCATTGAGGGAAAACTCAGTCCATCTCCAGGCAGCTCATTCCCCTTCAGGCAGCTCTAATTGTTAGGATTTTCCCCCTTACTTTGAGCCTAAATCTGCCTCTTTCTGACTTCTTCCTATTGTTATCCATTCTATCCATATTTATTCTGAAGTCAAACAGAATAAATTTAATCCCTCTTCCATGTGATTTGTTGTTGTTCAACTATTCGACTATTCATGACCCTTTGGACCATACTGTCCACTGGGCTTTCTTGGCAAAGAAATGGAGTGGTTTGTGATTTCATTCTCCATTAGATTAAGGCAAACTGAACTTAAGTGACTTGCTCAGGATCACCCAGCTAGTAAGTGGCTGAGGCCAGATTTTTACTCAGGTCTTCCTGACTCAGGTCTTCCTGACTCCAGGCCTAGCACTCTATCCACTTAAACGCCTAGCTGCTTCCCTTCCTCATGATAGTTCTTTAGATACTTGGACACAGCTCTTGTTTCCTTCCTAAGACTTACCTTCTCAAGGCTAAACACCTTTGGTCCCTTCAAACAGTCCTCATGTGGCATCTTCTCAGACCGCTCACCATCCTGGTAATGTTCCTCTGGATTCACTCCAGTTTGTCAATGTCCTACCTAAAAAAAATGACTCCCACAGCTCTCGTCTAGATGTGCTATGATCAGGACACTGTAGAGCAGGATGATGACCTCCCTCATTCTAGACACTTATTATTTAGCTTCATATCTAATGCCTACTCCCTGCTTTGCTCCTTTGGGGGAAAGAACTGGAGTATTCAGCCCAGTGCTGAAATCCAGGTGGATTTCCAACTGTAGATCTATGTCACCTCCAACTATAACTTTGTGTCAGTATTCTCTTTCACTCTGCTGACTATGCATCCTCTGACCACACCCACGACCCAATGCCGAGATACCTGATTCTAATTCAGATAAATCCACACAGCCACTGCTCCTGTCTCTTCCTCCTCTTTTCCTCCAGAAAAATGAAGTCTACACCAGACTAGCAATTCCTTTCCAGAATGCGTTTTTGATGGTGGTACTTCCATGGCCTCAATAGTTTGCTTAGAAATTGTGATGGACTACAAGTAACATAGCACTCTGGGTGTGCTTGGAGAGTCTTAACTTGGCTCCGAGTGATTTGATTCAACAATGCCTTGCGACGTCACCTGCGCAGGTCACTTTCTTGAGTCTTCTCATCTGCAAAATTGTGAGGCTCATGTGATAATAAATGTGAGACTGCTTTCAAAAGTACAAAGCACTATAGAGATACAAGAAATTACTAAATATAAGATATTAATACCAGTAGTATCTTCTCCGATATGGATCTATATTTGCATGGTGACATCCAATCTTTTTCAATAGTGAAAACCAATCCAGTGTCATGGAAAAAGCTGTGAACCTGGAGTCAGGAGAGAGTTGAATTTGACTTGTGGCTCTAATACCGAATAGCTATGTGATACTACCTCCACTCCTCACACCCAGAGAAGTCATATCCTTTCTCTGAGCCACAGTTTCCTCCTGTAAAATGGGTATAGCCACCTAAGAAGGCTGATATAAAGAAAGTGCCTTGTTGAACTTGCCTTGTGTTAGATAAATATGGACTGTTAATAATGATTACAATAATAATACCTAATGTTAGGACAGCTACTACTATTTAGCTTCATTCTACAAAAGGGAAAACAGATATTCTAGAGAGGACATGACCTTTCTGCTTATCCATAGTTAGCATACCCCAGCACTACCTACCTAGTCTATCAAATCACAATCTTGATCAAGGGGGAAAGAAATTCTTCCAGGCTTAAGGGACTCAACCTTACTGGTTAGGTGTAGGGACAGAGGAATAAACTGTTAGTTGGTGGGGGGATCTTGACCCCCATCAGGAGAAGTTTGAGTTTCCCATGAAAGGTATTTGGGAGGCACTGTAGTTTTGGAGTCTGGAGCAGGGACAAGATTAAAACAACATTTGACTATTGCTGCTACATGTAGAGTGGACTCAGGTGGGGAAAGGTAGTGAAGATTCCTTTGATAGGTTTTTCCCTTCAGTGGTAAGCATTCAACCAATATTCAGTCAATCATTTAAGACTGCAAGCTATTCACTTCATGCATCCACTGAGTGCACAGGATCAAAGGCCCTGAATTACATTGACTTCTTTAGTTTGAACCAAGTTACCAGACTGTGTCCCTTCCTTCCCTCTCCCTGAGGGACTTTGAGATAGGGGCTGGCAGCCAGTAAGGATTTCCTCTAGAAGGCTGCAGGAAGAGCCAGTAACAATCAGATCAGAAGCATATAGTAGAGAGAGACCATCCTACCCTTTCCCACTCTGATACATTATTCCCAGTGTTATAGTGGGGGTGGGTATGGGGGGGAGATCTAATGTTCCTCTAGCTGCAGCCATATGCAGCATCCTACTTTAAATCATGAAAATACATAAGACTGATCTAAGAGGCATGATGGAAGGAAAGGAAGGAGCACTGGTTAATGGCATCAGCAGACTTCATTCCAGACTGGTTTGACTCCAGTATATTTGTGTGACCTTGGGAAAGTTGTATAACTTCTCTGGGCCTCAGTTTCCTCATTTGTAAAATAAGAAAAGGATATCTAAGTACCATTCAAGCTTTCATTGGCAGGAAACAAATTTTGGGAAACTGGAGGAGGGTCTACCACTGTCATGTGCTTCATGTGCATTCCCGATCCATCTCCGTTGTGGGTTAGGAGAGTTGGGCCAGCTTGGGAAAGAGCAAAGTATTTGGGAGGAGATCATTTAGAGTGCTAAAGTGTACAGAGAATTGGTTTCAGAGTCAGAAAGGACCTGAGTTCCAAGTCTTGGCTCCACAAATTGTACAGGTTGTGTGACCCTGAGGAAGTCACTTAACCTGCTAGTAACCCAAACAACTTTCTAAGACTCTTTAAGTTGGACAGTGGGTTCACATCTACATTGGATGAGGGGGAGTTTCCTTGTCAGGAGCTCTCTAAACCATTTAAATCATAGATCTGGTCTAAAAAAATATTTTTTAAACAAAGGTGAGTGGGGAAATTGTCACTAGAGTAATCTTCACTCTAAAAAAAAACAAAACTCAAACTACCCAAAAGAATAAAATGCCATTAAAACATTAAGTAGCATTATACTATTCTTTGCCATCATTGCTGTCTCTTCATTTTAACAGAGATAACCACGAAAGCAATTAACAATCATTTTTGTACCATTACCTACAGGAAATCCATGTACTTTACCCAGGTTACCTGGGATCCAAATTGTCCTGAATCCCTGGACTGTCTTCTTAGAAGGCATCTCTGAGGTTTAGTTCGAGCAGCCCTGGAGATATTGTCCTATCTGCTGCCAGAGGGAAGAGTGAGCACCATATAGGGAGATGGGCTATTAGTATCCCAGGGAGTATTACCTGTGTGGAATCGTGAACTATATAGAAGCTTAGAGATGGAAAGAACCTTAAGAGTTCATGTCATCCTGCTGCCTCATTCTATGCATGCAGATGCTAACACCTAGAGAAGTAAAGTCATTTGCCCCAAATAACATGTAAGTAACATGACAGACCTTGAACTAAAACTTGGAGTCCCAGATAATGATCTTACTTTACCTTTCCATGAGTTTCTCAGGCTTTGGAGCTGTTGGGAAGTTGGGTTCCTTGACTTTGCTCTGAGTCTGGTTGGGTTCATCATGGCCAAGGCAGAATTGAACTTTTGACTTTCTTCTGTCTTGTCCCAACTTCAGTAGCAAAAGAGGCATTTTGGGTGGGGATGGGGATGGAAAGGGAATTTTTTCTTCCTATTATCCCTCTTTTGATATCTTCAAGAAGCCTACTATGACTGAAATCTCTTTAAGGGATCAGGTATAAATCTTCCTTCAATTAGAAGTTGTGCCTTTGGCTTCAGGTCACCAGGGCTGCAGCATCTCCATATTAAGTGTGATCGTTGCAGCAGGGAAAAGGGGCCTGAGAAAGGGGGAGAGGCACAGAGAGATTAATTTCCTCAATGTCATGCTTCTTATTCCTTTCTTAATGAATGAAATTTACATGTGAGGGGAAAATCTCAATTTCCCCTGGAAGGTATGGTTAAAAGAAGAAGCCTGCGTGAAGTGACAGTGTGGCAAGTTGGGTGTGTGTGTGTGTGTGTGTGTGTGTGTGTGTGTGTGCGTGCGCGTGGCTGCCAGTCTATTATTCAGTCTCTTGTTTTGCAACTCTGTGTGTGGGGCTGTGATTGTGACAAGTAATATGTGTGACACTGAGTGTCTGTAGGTGGCTATGACAGAAGCTCTGTGAGTGTGATTGAGTGTAATTGTGTACATGTGAAATGGGGTGCCTCAGTGACTATGTGTGTGTTTGTGTGCGTGTTTCCTAAGAAGAAAATGATTTCTCATTTCCTGCATAAATTACTGCAGTATAAAAGGCCATCCAGAGCTCAGTTCCCTGCATCTCTTTCAATAAAGCAATATAATCAGGGCCTGGCCCCAAAACTAGTCCCAGGGGAGGTTTTTCCAGGATTCTTTGTCAAATGAAATGTCACCGACTCACCAAATGATGAGAAGAATTCTTCCTATTTATTTCCTAAGTGAGGCACAGAAAGGAGCTGCCTCCATCCTAGTTTGTCCCCTCCCAACCGGCTGGGCAGGTAGGACATACTCCAACTATGTTTATTTCCTGGAAGATAGCACTGCAGTCCTACTTCCAAGAGGCCTGAAGATGTTAACTTACTTCCAAATATCACATGTTGATTAGCATATTTTCTATCATGTTCCTTGTATGTTGCTTATTTCATGTAAAAATACATAGAACTCTCACAGAATCATGAAGTACTAGAGCTAAAATAATAATATCTGACATTTATATATACTTGAAAGTTTGCAAAGTGCTTTACAAGGTTATCTTCACAATCCCCTTGTGTGGTAGGTGCTATTATTTGTCCCATTTCACAGATGAGAAAATTGAGGCTTAAGAGAGTGGAAGTGACTTTCCCAGGATCATGCAGCTAGTAAATTTCTAAGGAAGGATTCAAACTCAAAGCATTCTGATTTCAAGTCCAGTGCTTAGGAAGAAAAACAAAGGTGATGTTGTTGTGGGATTATACATATTATAGACTGTACAGAAACAGGAAGGGACCCTGCCTGGTTTATTAAACAACTGGAGGGGAAGTGGTTTGTCCAAAGATATAGCCTCTCAAAGACACACCTGGGATTTGAACTCTTTCAGCTGGCTTCAGGTCCAGTGCTCTTTTAAATCTGTCCTGTGCATTTCAACCAGTGGCCCCCCAGCTCTTCTGCATCAAGGCTGAAGGGAATAGTTGAGCTGTACTAAAGTGTAGCCCCATTCCACAGCATCTCGACAGAGATCCTGGTCCTGAAAAGGGTAGCTCCAAGTCTAGTTTCTCAGATCAGCCTACTAAGTACTTGATCCCTAGCAGCCTAAGGTTTCTGTGTTTTGCTTTGGGAGAGGGAGCCAAGAGTCACTTAGCTAAGCAGAGGCAATGGCTTGAAGGAACAGATGGAGATGAGAGAGAGTGACAGGCAAAAAGACTGATGTGTTCTCCATGGAGTGGAGGAAATGTCAGTGGGCTTGGTGGGACTGAAGAGTTTCCCCAAGAGAGGGAATCCTGTTGGGAAAAGTTTTTTGTGGAACTACAAGGGACATTTACTTTCAGCTAAAAATTTTCCATTGTACTGGTTTCCTCTCCACCACATTCTTCCCTGCCCCCCACCCCTACCCTCCCAAGCCTTATCACATCTTCCCTGTGACTAAATAAGACTCCTTTTCCCAGGTTGTCATCCTCAATTGAACATCACATCACTGTCAAACTTGGTCCTCACATCTGCTCCCAGCAGTCATGCTATCCTGGGCCCAAGATCCAAGTTCCAAAGTCCACAGAATCCTGGAGTTGGAATGGACCTCAAAGGTCATGTGCTACAGTCAGTCAAAAGGTTTAATGCCTTATACAACATCCCCTACAATTGCCTATCCAGCTGGAAGTGATTATTCATTATTTCTTCAGGTAGCTTTCAAGGGATAAACAATTTTATGGAACTTTCAGTGACTGTCACTATCATTTGAGTGATAAAGTATTTATCAAATTTTATATTGCCAGGTTAGGTCCTACCTACAGTTAAAAGGACAGTTCAATTCCACAAGCACTGTTCTGTAAGTGCTGGGGAGGCTATGAGAGAAAGTCTTACATTTGAAGCTGATAACTTAACCTCCTACTTCATTGAGAAGATTGAGATCATCTGATGTCAACTCTCTCCTCTCTCCTTCAATTTTTTTCAGCATCATCACCCATTGTTTTTCTTCCTTCTTTTTATGGAAGAAAAGATATCCCTGTTCCTCATTAAAGCCAATTTGTCTAACAGCTTCTTTGATCCAGCTCTTAGTGCTAGTACATAGTAGGCACTTAATAAATGTTTGTTGACTGATCGATCCCATTGTCAGCTGCCTCTTCCAGTACCCTGCTCTGGCACTCTGTGTGTGTGTCTGTGTGTGTGTGTGTGTCTGTGTCTGTGTGTCTATGTGTGTCTGGGCCTGTGTGCGTGTGTGTGTGTGTGCTGCTGGTGTTGATGCTGATGTTGCCTGTGTCTCTATCTCTCGTTCTCTGTCTCTATGTCCCTGTCTTTGTCGCTTTCTCTATGTCTATGTCTGACTACTCTCATTTTCTGCTTCCTTCCTATGTACTTACAAATAGGCTTGGCCTATCCAACCTTTAAAAAATCCCTTTCTATCCCATCCAGCTACTGTTCTATATCTCTCTTCCCCATCATCACTGTACTTGAAAAATTTTTCTGTACTTCCTCACCATTTATTCTATCTTCAACCCCTTGCCATTTGACTTCTTCCCACAATTCTATTATAACTGCATTCTTTAAAGTCACCAGACAAATCAAATGACCTTTTTTTCAGTTCTTATTTTTCATGACCTTTATGCAGCATATGACACTATTGACAATCTCCCTCCTCACCTCTCCCCACCCAAAGTCCTACTAGATAACTGCTTGCTTCTTTGGTTTCAAAGGAACTAAACTGTCCTAATTCCCCTTCCAACTCTTAACTATCCCTTATATGTCTCTTCCATTGGCTCTTTATCTTCTTCCATTACCCCTTAAGGTGACTGTTCACAAAGGTTTTGTTTTTGATCTCACTATACCCTCTTCCTTTGCAATCTCATTCTCTTGGTTCAACTACTAGCTCTATGCAGGTGTCTTCTGACTCCACAGCTTTAGATCTGACCTTTCTGCTGAGCTCCAGACTCAAATATCCAACTCCTTCCAAGACATTTCCACCTGGATATATACCTCACATAACTCAAAATCTTCAATATGTTCAAAACTAAACTTGTGATTTTTCCCCAGCTAAGCTTGCTCTTTCTGAATTGGCTAGTTCTGTCAGTGAACCATTTAGTAGTTAATTCATTTAGTAAACATTTAAGTGCCTACTATGTGCCAGGTACTGTGCTAAGTGCTAAGCATACAAAGAAAGCCACACAACAGTCTCTGCCCTCAGGGAGCTTACAATCTAATATTGGTGGTGGTGGTAGTGATGGTGGTTTTATCAATTAGTTGTGTCAGACTCTTTGTGGCTCCATTTGGTGTTTTCTGGACAAAGATACGGGAATGGTTTGCCATCTCCTTCTCCATCTAAAAGAAGAGACAACACATTAAAAAAAAAGTTGAAAAGTGAGTGGCAGTGGAGTGGAGCTTAACTGACTAGGGCATGTGAGTTTCTGACTTGATGATGAGTTTTTGGAGATGTTGAAGTCCAGGAAAGCAGGCCAATGGCTGCTTTCTCAGTTTCCTAAATTTGAAAACTTGAGGGTCTCTCTGTCTTTTCCTAGCTCTCTCATTTTGCATATCCAGTCAGGTACTAAATCTTGTCTATTTGGTGTCCACAACTCATTTTGCATCTGTTCTTTCTGTCCTTCAAAGTACTTCCACTCAAACCTTTATTGTGCATAGATCTGACCATGTCACTTATCGATTAAAAGTTTTTCAAGCACTCCTGATTGCCTATAAACTAAAATTTAGACTCCTTTGCCTGACATTCAAGGATGCACATCTACCAGTATGTACTCCTGACATTCTACCCTTATTTCCTATTACTTCCTTCCACATACTCTACAGTCTCACCACTTGGAACAAGTCTGTCACCCTTTTCTCATGGTGCTCAATACATCACAAATGAGTTTTTTCTTTCTTCCTCTTCACTGTTGCATTCCTATCTTGCAAATGCTACTTTCACCAGGATGTCTCTCCTGATTCCATAGCTCACATAATACTTGGTTTTGTACCTCTCTGATGCACTTATCATGTGATATTTTGTATTATACTTATCCCTCCACCAACTAGGCTGTAAGTTCCTTGAATGCAAGGTCCTTGTCTTGTCTAAATATTGTGTCTCCCTCAGTGCCTGGCCTAATATTCTACACACAGTTAGCACTTAATTCATGTATGTTGAATAAATGAAATTTAAGATAGGGACCCTTTTCTTTGTGGGATTACAGTACCATTAGAGCAACTAAATTCACACACATAAAAGAGGATTAAAAGGCAGTTTATGACTAAAAATGCCATAATGAATAGAAATAGTGCTAGTCCAGCCAGCTATCCATAGGCTATAGATGTTTTTCCACTCTGGGAATTTGGACTGTGGTTGCATGTAGTTATATAAGTGTGGCTCATCCTTCCCAATGCAATTTGAGCAAATCCTCATTATCCTAGTCCAGCTAACAAAGTTTCCAGTTGTTCAGGTCTCTGCTACTTTGTCCTTTGTCAGGGAAACACAAAGCGTGTTCCACTGCTTAGTGGCGAAATAGAGCAAATGTCCAATTGCTCTTTGGAGACATTGCCCTTCCAGACCTGCCTCAGTCTTCCAGTTCCTGGGAGCTCACTATTGTGGGCAGCTCTTTAGAAGTGAATCTGTTTCTGCACTTGTGATGGATGATTAGAAGTATTAGATTTCCAGACTTTTCCCCTCCTCCTCTCTTGCTCCTGGGTACCCAGGCCAGTCAGGTCACATTGGGCCCAGTGTCTACAGCTTCTATTGCTACTTAAGTCTCTCTGGCTACCTCTTATGGAACCTGGAAGTGCCTGTCAGGCTGACTGTTAATTGGGTGTTCAGGGAGCCAGGGCTCGAGCTTAGCCTCCTGGTCAAGGGGCTACAGGGAAGCAGACTGCTTGCTGACTTCTTAGAGGGAAAAGACTTGTGAAGGAATGGAAAAGAGGAGGGGCTCTCTCCTTCAGATTTTGAGAAAGAGTACCCTAGCTCCCCTTCTGCCTCCTAAAGGGAGATAGTTGGTGGGGTACAAATATTGCCTAATGGCTATGGGCTTTTGAATCTGGATGGTTGTACTACAGCGGCAGCTTCCTCATCCCCCTCCTCCCAGCTTGCCTCTCATTCTCCTCTCTTCTCTGTCATGTCAGTTGCTCTCCTTATACTCAGTGGAATAGCTAGCAGTGATAGAAAGGAGATTAGAGGTGATATTTCTGCCTTCAAGCCTTCTCCAGGCTGTCGAACAAGGTAAGTTGTTAGTTATAGGGGGAAAAATCTATTTATTTCAGTAGAGCCCTGCAGGTGAAATGTTGGTGTCACCTCTGATCTTATTTCTTCTCTCGGTCGTGTATTTTATTAATCCCCAAGTGGGGAGTCAGCCCTGATTTTTCTTTCCCAATACTGGTGTGATGTAGTACAGTATAGTATGGTACATGCTCTTTAATGCAGAGCCTAGGAGGAGAAAAATAGGAAGGGGAGGGGAAGAGAGGACATGAGAGGGAGAAGAGGAGGAAGAATGGACTTGACTGATGGAACAAAATGTTTAGAGACCCTTGGGAATTTGGAAAGGGCAAGAAAATAGAGAAGATGGAAGTGGCACTAGATTCAGTCACATGGACTTGGGTTCAAGTCTTAGCTCCATATCATGCTCTTTTCTTGACCTTGGGCAAATCATATCATTTCTCTTGGACCCTCTGTTTCCTTAGCTATAAAAAGAAAAGTTTGGATAAGGTAGGCTCTGAGGACCCTTCATATTCTAGGTCTATGGTCTTGTATCTAGCTCAGTCTTTCCCAATGTCTTCAAGTTGCTTTTTAGGGTCAAAATGTTTTGCAGGTTTCCATATGATGGTAGTTGTGCTATTAGTATGTACTGGTTGACAAAATACCTGATG
The DNA here is from genome assembly GCF_900497805.2 of Vombatus ursinus. Lineage (NCBI taxonomy): Eukaryota > Metazoa > Chordata > Mammalia > Diprotodontia > Vombatidae > Vombatus > Vombatus ursinus. Next base: position 35,328,654 of record NW_020954591.1, on the reverse strand, counting down.
ACAGAAAACTACTATGTAATGCTTTTAAATAAATGTGCGTTTTATTAACCAAAATTGCATTATATACTTTTTAAAATGGTAGTATGCATATTTTTCAGATTATTTATTCAATCTACAAACTATATGTTTGCTTGTTTATGGATACACACATGGATTTGTGGACCCCTTGTGATTTTTCCACTTGCCTCCCAGAGTCCATGGCCCATAGGTTGTGAGTTGCTTCACTAGATGGACTCTTAGAACATTCTATGAGGTCGAGCAGGTAGAAGTTTCTTTCCCTTAGCTAACCTTGCTTTTCCCCCCAACCACTGTCATTTTGAGGGGCCAGGAAAAAGGGTGAGAGAGAAAAAAAAGGATAAAGTGAGCCAAAGATTCAGGAACCACTGTCCCTGTCCAGAAGCGAGCGAAGGTAAAATCATTAGAAGAAAAGATGGTGCCTTTGCCTAGTGGCTTACAGGACACCCTGTGCATTTTCAGCTTATCCAGATAAGGGAGAGAACAGCATGGGCCTGAGCCTTTAGGTGTCCTCAACATCCCCAGTGGCCTGGTCACTATCTCCAAAAGGCTTTGTCTTCAGTGCCATACTGAATCATTCCTTACAGGAACAGAGGAGTGAGGAAGCAACTTTTTCTTCTCCCAGGTAAGATTCCCAAGCGCCTCATTTGTGTGGGACCGACCACCTTTATAGCTGAGCTGTCTGCTGGGCAATTTCCAGATAAGTCTCCTATTTAGAGAACGAAGAGACTTTAAAGAGCTGACTTAGTGAGTTTCAGAATTCCTAGTTTCTGTTTTCTGCTTGTGATTCTCTTGCTCTGTGACTTTGGGGGGAAAGTGTCTTACCTGCTCTGTATTTCAGTTTCTACAGCTTAATCTTATGATAAAAGCAGCCTAGTCTTGGAGCAAGATCACTGCTTTCCCAGTGCCAAAGGCTTGGATTATTTTGCCAAACCTCTGAGAACTAGGAAATTTCAGCTTTGTCCCAATAACAGCCTTTGGGGGACTTAGGGCAGATGGAGAGAGAGGGCTTGAGCCTGGTCAGTTTCTTCTCTTGCTGGGCATTAACACCCTATGCTCAGAACACAGGGGTTCCATACACCTCAACTTCCTGATCTCAGTCATTGTTCCATCCAGAGTAGTGCCTTCAGATCTGGCTATGGCATTTCACTCTCATATTTTCTCTTCATCCCTATGGCCCTCATGTAACTCTTGCCTCTGTAATTATCTGTGATGTTGCCAGGACCTGGCTAAGGACTGCCCTAGAAGATGCTGTTTCCTCTTCAGTTTCTCGTAGCCTCTCTAAGACCTTAGATGAATATGATATTGAATCCTTCTCTGATCAGAAATACTACTGGCATTATCTGTGTCTCTAAGTGAATCTCATGGATCGGTCTTTCAGAGACAAGAAGATCTGAAACTCTCTAAGCATGTAGACCCTGAATAATCACATTTTTCTACACATCTTAATCATTAGTGTGTATGCGCACATGCACAAACACGCACGCACTCATGCCCACACACACAGAACAGTGTGCTCTAGTGGATAAAGAGCTAGCCCTGCCTCGGACACATCCTAGCTATATTAGCCCTAAGTCACTTAACCTCTCAGTTTTCTCAATAATTGTGTAAAACTAAGTTGCAGAGAAAGTGTTGACCTGAATTTGTAGAGGAACTTTCCCTACCTAGAACTTCATTATTCCAATTAAATTGCAGATTCAATCTCTACCCTCTTTTAAATTCGAGTCACACAGTTACTATTGTGTCAGAAGTAGGATGCTTCTAAACCCATGCTTCCTAAATCAGAAGCTATCCACTTGTCCATTATGCTGCATTTTAAATGTATTGTAACCAGACCTTTCCCTGGTTATCCCCATCATCCTGTGGAAACTACTGCTCCCTATAATGCTGCATTAGCTAACATTATGCTTCTTCAGTAATAATAAATAGGGGCAGCTAGGTGGCGCAGTGGATAGAGCACCGGCCCTGAAGTCGGGAGGACCTGAGTTCAAATGCGCCCTCAGACCAAACACCTGACACTTACTAGCTGTGTGATCCTGGGCAAGTCACTTAACCCCAATTGCCTAAAAAAAAAAGAGAGAGAGAAATAATAAATAATCTGACATGGACTTATTAAATTTAAATTAGATGACACAAAAGTTAGGATAGCTAACATATTGGATTGTCATCCAACCATTATACTTCCAAACAAGAGAGGAAATAGCAGTTGCCAGAGACTATGGAAATCCTGTACAGTTTCCAATCAAGACCCAAAAAGATAATAGAGTGGTGAGCCAAAATTTAATAACTTGAAATTTGAAGGAGTAAACTATTAAAAACTTACAGTTGGGTACAAAAAGTCAATTTCACAGATGGGGGAAGCAGTTGTTAAATAACAGTTTTCTTGAAAAAAGAGTCACTAGAGTGACTACCTGAGTACCGTTTTTGTGTTTGTATTTCCCAGTGCCTTGGAAATACCCTGCATAGGATATAAAGAGCCAAACTTGAATACAAATAGACTTCACCTCTGATACTATGTGGTGTGTGTGTGTGTGTGTGTGTGTGTGTGTGTGTGTGTGTGTGTGAGACCCTTCCTGCCTCCAACCTCTCACCACCCCAGTCCTTAAACACAGATCTGACCTTGTCATTCCCCTTCTCAGTCAACTGCAGTGATTCCGTATTGCTTCTAGGATAAGATATTAACTCCTCTGTTTAGCTTTTAAAGCCCTTCCCGACTAGGCCCCAAACAATCCTTCTACCCTTAATGAGAATTACTGCTTGTTTTCAGTCCAGCCAAACTGACCTTCTCTCATACATACTGTCATTCCCCATGCCTGGAAGGCCCTTCTTCCTTATCTCTACCTCATCCAATCCTTCTCTTCCTTGTTATAGGAAGCCTCAAACACCTTTACCCACCCCCAAGTGCTAGTAACTCCCTTCTCAAACTACCTTGTATTTATTTTCTTTATTCATTGTGTATATACTTATATATGTACTTGTACTCTGCTCTTGTTCTCTTTTGCATTAGAATGTAAGCTCCCTACTTACACTCTTACAAATTATTTTTTCATTCATTGTCTTTGAATCCCCAGTTGCTTACCACTTGTTTTTTAGTTGTTTGAACTCCATTTGGGATTTTCTTGGCAAAGATATTGGAATGGTTTCCTTCTCTAGCTTATTTTACAGATAAAGAAACTGAGGCAAACAGGGTTCATTGACTGGCCTGAGGTCACACAGCTATTAAGTATCTGAGGCCAGATTTGAACTCAGGAAGATCAGTGTTCCTGACTCCACGCCCATCATTTTATCCACTGTGCCACCTACCTGCCCTTAGTGCTTACCAGAGTGCCTGGCCTATAGTTATTTAATAAATGCATACAGATTGATTGATCCTAGGCAAGACTATAAATTACAGAAAATTTTCTGGACTGCATTGGTAGAAGAAGTCTTGTCACAAGGCATTTCCTTATAGCAATGAAATCACAAGTATGAACTCCCCTAAAAGCTTCAATGCCTAACACTATTGCACATAGTAGGTGTTTAATAAATGATTAATAAATGGAAGATTTGGGGGAGTTTAGTGAAGTTTAAGGTCAATGAAAGTCAACAGTATAATGTGGCATCCATAAAAGCTAAGGTGATTGAGACTACAAAGGTAATTAGTCAGTCTACTTCTGGCCTGTGTTCACTTCTGGGCACCATCTTTAGAAGGACACTGAGAAGCTGGAAAGTATTCAAGGGAGGGAGGCCAGCGTAGTGATCACCCTAAAATCCATGTCAGACTCTGGGAAGAGACGGAAACTAACTTTAGGCATTTGAAGGATTGTCACATGTGGGAGCACTAGACTTGTTTTACTTGGTCCCAGAGAACAGATGTAAGAAGTTATGAAGAGGGAAATCTAGCCTTGATGGAAGCTCAAACTTCCTAACAATTAGAACCAGGAGTGTGCTGGGAAATGTTTAATAACTATCTCTCCAGGCCAAAAAAAATAGCTTGTAACTTTAATCTGCATTATTAACATTTTCTTAAGTCTAGGCCAGAAGTGTCAAACTCATGGCCAGCAACCTCCAAAATTCCCAGTGCAACCTGAACCAGATTAAAATTTAATTGGAAATTGTTGAATAAAATAAATTGAAATACAATAAAGCATAGATAATATTAATAAATGGTATGAGCCAGCAGAAATCCAGTGGTATCAAACATTGAAACTGGGCCTGCCTGGCTAATTGACTTAGAAAACCATATAGTTACATCACCTATGTTGTATTGCATTTATATTTATTTTGTTAAATATTTCCCATTTACAATTTAATTTGGTTTGGGCTGCAGTTGATTGGCCATTTTGACACCTCTGGTCTAAACAATCAACAAAACAATAAATCACACACTAATTTGTAGCATTTTAACAATCAGCTCTCTCCAGCTGGTTCATGCTGGCTCTGGAAATGTTTTACATGACTGCACATGTATAACCTATATCAGATTACTTACCATCTCAGGGAGGAAGGAGGGAGGGATAGAATTTGAAGCTCAGAACTTTTTTTTTTAATATTTTTAAAAATTGTTTTAACATGTAACTGGGGAAAAATAAAATTATATAAAAATAAATTTAATTAGTACTGTTAAACTATCAAATATTAAAGGAAGACTGGTTTGATGTAAAAAGAAAAAAAAAACAAGCTGTACAAAAATGGAACAGAACATTAGGAGTTAGCGAGGTTTGGCTCCCTGGAGGTCTCCCAGTAAAGGCTGAACGACTGTTTTGTTGGGGGTAGGGTGTTGTGGAAAGGTATCAGATACAGGGTGGACTAGGTAGCTTCTTTTCTATTCTGAGATTCTGTAAGTTCTTGATCATAGTCAGAATATGTCTCTACTCAGCTAAGATCGAAAATAGGATCAATCCCCAGAATTTATCTGAGGGGGCATCGTCACACATATAGGCGTTGCCTCAGAGAAACTTGTGGAAAATAAGGAGGAATCGCCCTCCGCTGGAGCTGAAAAACCACAACCAGAAAAACAGCTGAGGTGCTTATATACATAGTCTATCCTTCTCCTCCAAATGGGTGGTGTTATTATCATTATCACTGAAAGGCAGTGTGGTATAGTGGATTGAATGCTGAACTTGGAGTTTGGAATACCTGGGTTCAAATTCTGCTTCTAACACTTAATTAGCTGGGTCACCAAAAGCCTGTGTACTCACCTCTCTGGGTCACTATAAGTTAAAAATGAATGAAATCACAGATGTTTGACTTGTTATTAATGATATTACCAAAAAAACCTCATAATTCTATAACTATTTGTAAAATCCTTTTCTCATAGTAACGTATCATCCATGAAATATAGAAAGTAGTACAAGTATTATCATCCTTCTCTCTCTCTCTCTCTCTCTCTCTCACACACACACACACACACACACGCTTCTGACATCTGTCCCCTTCTCTACTCTCACACCGCTACCACCCGGGTTCAGACCCTCATCATCCCTACTAATATCTTTTACTTGTTTTTTCTTGCCTTCAGTCACTCCTCTCATCAATTCATCTTCAGTTCAGATCTCAAATTGATACTTCTTCTCATGGGTCTAACACAGATGGGGGAAGAGTTGTTAGACGGAGTCATTAGAGTGTAAGCTACCTGAGTACCTGCACAGTTTTCCATTTTTGTCTTTATATTTCCCAGTGCCTTAGAAATACCCTGCATAGTCTATAAAGAGCCAAGTTTAAAGTCAAACAGACCTGGGTTTAAGTTTTATCTCTGATACCTCTGTCACTCTCCTCAGGAAACATCAATGCCTCCCTATTATCTCTAGGATGAAATACTAGCTCTGCTCCTTCAAGCTGTTTACAGTCTAGCCCAGCCTGTCTTTCCAGACCTTGCATACTACTTTCTTTCATGCACTTGACATTGGTCTGCTTCCTGTTCCACCTACCTATATGATCTTCCATCACCCATCTCTGTGTCTTCTCACAGGACCCTCCCCCATACCTTGAATTCACTCTCTTATCACCTCCCTCTTGTAGGATTCCTAGTTTCCTTCGAGTTTAATTTTAAGTGCTAACCCGTATAGGAAGCCTTAACTGAACTCATTTCTTCCTTGCACCTTTTACCATGAAATTATTTTGTATCTATCTTGTATTTACTTTTCTATGAATATATGATTTTCACCATTAGAACACAAGCTTCTTTGAGGGTATGGATTGTTTTGTTTTGATCTCTGTAGATCAGGTACCTGGCTCATTTGTTTTCGTTCATTCTGACTCTTTGTGACCCCATGAACCACAGCACACCAGGCTCTTCTATCGTCCACTATCTCTCAAAGTCTGTCCAAGTGCATGTTTGTTGTTTCCATGACACCATCTATCTATCTCATCCTTTGCCATCCCCTCCTCCTTTTGTCTTTAACCTTTCCCACCATCAGCGTCTTTTCCAATAAGTCCCATCTTCTCATTATGTGACCAAAGTATTTAAGCTTCAGCTTTAGTGTTTGACCTTCCAGTGAATGGTCTGAATTAATTTCTTTAGCTATTGACTGATTTGATCTCCTTGCTGTCCAAGGAACTCTCAAAAATCTTCTCCAGTACCACTGTTCAAAATAGTCAATTCTGTAGTGCTCAGCTTTCCTTAAAGTCCAACTCTCATAGCCGTATATTGCTACTGCCTGGCACATAATAGGTGCTTAATAAGTGCTTGTTGAGTGAGTGATAAATGAATTCTCATTATGCAGGTGACGAAGCTGAGGCTGAGTTAAATAAGTTACCCTTCCTCTGCCTTTTGCACAGAACCTTAGGCTGCATGCTGTCCTTTTGAGGCTGTTTATGGTGTTCACTGCAATCTGAATTCACCTTTGTAACAAATATTAGGGGCAAGGGTGTATCTCCCAGGAAGGAGCCTTGTGTCCGATTTTCCACTGAGCACTTTGGGCTCTCTCCTCATGTGGCCCTCCTTTCCTGTCAGCATATGACCGTCTTTACTCTGTTGCTGGAAGAGCTTAGTTGGAGGGTAGCGAAGGGGGAGGGCAGGCTGCTGTTCTGGCTTTTTGTTTCAACCCTTCTTTGTGTGAATGGGAATTCATTAACAAGTCTGCCTCTTCTCTCCCTTTTTAGCCGAACCAAGCTATGCCCTGATTTCCTCTCCTTTCTTCCATGGGAATCTGGCCTCCCTCATGATCCCCAATGCCCTCCTTTCCCCACCCAGAAAACCAAGCTCTGACTCTGGAGGGGAGTGGGAAGTGGGTGGGGAAAAGTCTTGTTCTGGCAAATTTCTAAATTTACATTTGCCTGCTATCTGTGCTGATATTTAGCTCCTCCTGTTGTCAGTCACTGGTTAATTACATTCTTTACTGAGGTGCAAATGTGTTTTTACAGGAGGCTAAGATGGTGTTAACTAGAAAGGATCTATTCAGTTAAAGATGCTTTTATTCCTGGTGCTAGGTTGGGGCTGAGGCAGTGGGGCTTCTCGCTGGAGGAGTGGGTGAGTATGCCAGTGGGAGGGACTCTTCTGCTAAAGCCCTCAAAAGCTGAGCAATTCAAATTCGATTCAAACTTCCATTGGTCCTCCAATAGCTCCAGCCAGCGATTAGGGGGAACAGAACACTGGAGGATGGTTTACGAAGCCCAGAAGAAGCATTTATAAGTTCTATCCAGTTTTTATTTCTATCTCCAGCTCTTAGCACAGTGCTTGGCACATACAGAGTACTCAATACATTTTTATCTGTCTATTCATTAAATCAATTACGTTACTCACATTTATTTAGCAATTTAAGGTTTGTGCTTTCCTCATGAAACCCTATGAGAAAGCACCATTTTACAAATGAGGAAACTGATCCTCAATGACCTGACCATGATCATACAATTAATAGGTATGGGAGGTGGGACTGGAATCCAAGATTCCTAATTGTAAATCTCAGATGCTTTACGCTATGTTACACTGGCTGAAATAAATGAGCATTTATTGAGCACCACCTGTGTGTGAGACATAATCCCAGGGATAATGAAACAAAGAATTAGAGCCCTTCAGGGGTCTAGTAGATGAGAGAAGGCATACACACACACACACACACGTAATTATAATCAATTAGCATTTATTAAATGCCTACTAGATGCTGGGATAATCTCAAGTAGAATGGCACAATGCCATAAGAGAGGCCTAGAACATGGTGTATTCAGAGAGTAAATGCTCTGTGTCTCTAACCCCTTTCACCAGTCTTTAAACCCCTCTAAGACTTGCCTTCTAGGGTCTCCCTGCCTTCCCATCAAAAAAGTGCTCTCACAATAGGATCTGAAAATCATTGCTTCAGTCTTCGGGCTGGACTAGGGACTCTCTGCCTTCCTGTGGCCCCTCTTCCTACCACCACCTCAGTTCTTCATCCTCTCTTCCTCCAAAGCTGCCACAATCCTTTCCAGGGCATTCTTCTAGCTCTCACCCCTACTTCACGATTATCTACTCAGTCTTGGATTTAGCTGGCCTGCTTGACATTGAGGGCATGGCCTCAGGACTAGCTATTCTACCTTCATTTTGGTCAGGATTTCTATTGCTCTTTGCCCTACCATAACAGTTTTCCCTCTCTACTGTTGCCTGAAGATTAGAAGGTGAGCATCTCATATACGCTTCATCCCACTATAGCCAGCCAGGTCTCAGGATTCCACAGACTAATTCCTTGACTGTCAGACAACACTGGAGATTTGACATCTCTTCTCCTAGTCTCTCTTCTTCCTCTCCCTACTATCACTTCTGCATTGAATAGATGATCAAATCAGTATAACCTTTGTAATTGTGAAGGGTGTGACCAGCTGTTGCCATATTTCCCACTTGAGTCCTTATGATCCTGAATTGTAGGCTGCCTCAGCAGAAACTCCCTGCGCTGGACATTACTCCCTCATACCCATCCCAGTCAGCTCCATCTTTTTCCTATTCCTATCCCACTCTACCCTACCTTTCCAGTGTGCTATGTGGAACCCATTCTATTATTAACAAACTTCCTTTCATATTAAATCTGTGTCTTCCAAGAAATTACTTAATAAATGTTTTATATTTCATTTTCTCTGCACATGTTCTTTCCCCCAATCAAATGTTAGCTTCTTGGGGGCAGGGACTGTTTTGTTTTAGGGCACTGTAGCCCAGCCAGGGACACAGTAAGCACTTAATGTGTATTGAATTAAACTGACTGATAACATGAAGTATTCTCATTGTGCATTTGTGTTTTGCTAGGGATATAAATCTTTAACATAAAGAAATGAATTTTCCACTGAGGATTCAGGCAATGGCAGAGGTATTGGGGCTGGGGGGTAGGGGGTTGAGAAGGAAGGAAATTAGTGGCTTTCCTAGTGATCCTAAAATCCCAGGTCTTAAGCAGACCATGCATGTAGTTTAAGGATTGGGGTTGCATGTGAGCCTGGGGGTCTAGAAATTGAACAGACAGTAATAGGGTGTCAAGAGCTCAAAATAAGTGGAAATCAGTGTTCTAGGCATTCAGACTTCCCTAGACAGACACAGTGACCCAGCTCAGTATGCCAAAGGTTTGAGACATTTGTAATTAACTCCATTCTACAAAGGTAGCTCTAGGTCAAGGGTCTTAGAGCTTTTCGATTTTCAAGTATATGGTAGGCAGATATGATATTGCAAAAAGTCCACTGGATTTGGAGACAGCTGACCTGCTCTGTTCTTATTGCTGTCACTTGTACAATGTTGGATTAGTTATTTAACTTCTCTGGCCTCAGCAGTAAAATGAGAGGATGGAACTGCAGGTAGAGGATGTTGCCAAACTTTAATACTCAGTGGCTGTGTGAGTAAAGGCAAGTCACTTAATGTACCTGACTCTCAGTTTTCTTACTTATCAAATAGGCACAATAATATTTCTATGAGGAAGACATTTTGTAAAACCTAAAACACCATAGAAATGTTAATTATTGTGATTTTTTTTAAAATTTTGATTTATACCTTTGGGGAGTTTGATGAGCAGCACTAGGGTGATGGGAGGGTGTCACTGCTGGAGAATGAGCCTTGTTTATTTCCCATCTCCATTACTTTGACCATTCATTGTTACTTCCTTTGCAGGCATTTTGGCTTTGGTGGAAAGAAAGGATTTCCAGCCTAGCTGGAAGTGAGGAGAGGAGTAACACTCCTGTGGACAGTCCTAGAGGCAACCTGGGAGCACCACAAACAGTAAGAAATGTCTTTGTACCTTTTAACCCAAAGTGCACAGCTCATAACACCTCCCTTCCCCAGCCCCCCAGTCCTTCCCCAGATCCTGCTGACAGGGCCCTCTGCAAGAATATTTTGCTGAAGGGGCCTGAGACATAGTTATGGACCAGACCAAAGTGTAGTTAATCAGGAGGATTCTCCAACTGGAGCCCAGGCATCCCGAATGAATGAGGGCAATGTTTTCGAATACTCAAGGGTAGCTAAAGCTTTGACTGCAGCCCACAGTGATGCTCTCTTCTGCAAGTAGTACTTATTGGCCACACAACACACTTGAACCTAGTCAGTACTTTAAAATGTTCATTGACTTGAATGACTTAGAAGTGTGGTGAGTCAGAAGTGTGGTCAGTCAATCAACAGTCAGCGAGCATTTATTAAGTAACTGGTATATGGTAGACAGTGTGCTAATGATGGGGAATTCTAAGAAGGGCAAAAGAGGTTTATGCTCTGAAGAAGCTTACAGTTGAATGGAAGAGACAATATCCAAGCAACTATATACAAACAAGATACATTCAGGATAAATTGAAGATAATCCGCAGAAGGAAGTTAGTAGCATTAAGGAGGATTGAGAAAGGCTTCTTTCATAAGGTAAAACCTTAGTTGAGGGTGGAAGGAAGCCAGGGAAGCTAGCAGCTAGAGAGAAAGGCAGAGAGTCTGAGGCATCAGGGACAAATGACAATGCCTAGAATCCAGAGATAGAGTGTCTAGTGTACATGTCCCTGGATCACAGAGTCCATAGGGGATGTAAAGTATAAGAAGATTGGAAAGAGGGGAGAGATTTAGGTGATGGAGGGCTTTAAAAACCAAATGGAGGATTTTATATTTGATTTTGGAGGCAATGAGTAGCCACTGGCATTTATTATGTGTGTGTATGAGGGGGTGGGGGAGAGGTTGGCATGGTCAGATTTGTGTTTCAGGAATATTAATGTGACACCTGAATAGAGCATAGACCGGAGAGAGAATTGAGGCAGGGAGCCCAACCAGGAAGCCATTGAAATAGTTCAGAGGTGAGGTGATAAAGACCTCCAACAGGGTGATAGCAGTGTTAAAGGAAAGAAGGGGGTGTGTATGAGAGATGTTAAGGAGATAGACTGTAAGCTCCTTGAGGGTAGGAACTTTTGCCTTTTTGTATCCCCAGTGCTTAACATGAATCCTGGCACATAGTAGGTGCTCAGTAAATGTTGGTTGATTGATAAAAATGATAAAAACTCTGAACTTACTACATATGAGAGATGAGAGTTAAGAGTCTAGAATGATACCTAGATAGGACCACTAAAAAAATCATTGCGCTTAGAATCATGACTTGAACTTGAATTCTAACACTGACCCCAGTTGATGATAGGATCATGGGTAAATCAAAGCTTCTTTGGGCTTTGATTTCCTTAAGTATAAAATGGTGGTGGTGGTAGTAGCAGCAGCAACAGCAGCAGCAGCACCTAGCATTTACATAGTCCTTTAACACTAGCAGAGTACTTTGTTATCTCACTTGGTCTTCAGAAAAAACTTTTGTCATAGGTGCTGTATATTAGCTGCATTTTACAAGTGAGGAAACTGAGGCAGAGAGCTATTAAGTGACTAGGGTCAGGATCTGAATTTAGGTCTTTCTGATTTCAATACTCTACCCATTGTACCACCCAATAAATAATAGAACAATTGAACTACATTATCAATTGTGAGGATCAAATAATATAAGACATGTAAAACACTGCATAAAGGGAAGCTACTTGCTATCTGTAACATTTTTGATAGTGATATAAACAAAAGCGCTAGACTTGAAGTCAACAGAACTGCCTTTATTGTTTATTAGCTGGTTGACCTTAAGTATGTTCCTTCATCTCTCTGAGCTTCTATTTCTTCACTTACAAAATGGGAATAATTTTTCATTGCTAAGCACCATCTCCATTTAGTGGATTGTGCTAAAAGGGCTGGGAGACAATAAAATGATAAATAAGGAATTATCCCTGCCCTTAAACATCTTAAATCCTATTTGTTTCTTGTATCTTCTATCTCTCAGAATTGTGAAATTCAAATGACATAATGTATATTAAGTATTTTGTATCCAAAAAAATCCTGTATATGTAAGCTATTGTCATCACATGCTACCTTGTATTGCTAGTTATAAGTTAAGTCTATATCTTTTAAAATAAATTTTATTGATATCTTTTTTACCACTATAATTTCTACCAGTATGCTTCCCCCTTCCCTTTCTTAGAAAGCCCTCCCATATAACTGATTATATATGTGTGTGTATTTATTCATTTATTTTAAAGAAAATAGGAAGGGGAAGGACAACTAGCAAAACTGGTCATTACATTGAAAAAGTCTGAAAATGTATGCAATGTTCCATTCCTATGGGCCTCCTATTTCTACAGTGGATTGGGAGTTGGTACATGCACTGTCTTCTCATATCACTTCTTTGGACCCAAGCTTCTTCATAATTTTACAGCATTTATTTTTGATGGTTTTGTGGTGGTTCTTTCTAATTACATTGTTGAAGTCATTGTGTATGTTATTTTCTTGGTTCTGCTTATTCACTCTTCATCTAATTATGTAAAGCTTTCCATGCTCCTTAGTGTTCATCATGTACATCGTTTCTTAAAGCAAACGTGTCAAACATGTGGCTAGTTTGCATTACACTGCAGCTCACAACACTTCCAAGTATGGCCTGAACTAAATTAAAATGTAGACAGGAAATATTTAACAAAATAAATAAAAATACAATAAGACATGGTAATGTTAGTGTGTGGTTTTCTAAGTCGGTGTATAGCAATCTGGTTTAGTGGTCCTGTTCCTATGTGAGTTTGACACCACTGCCTTCTAGCATAATACTCTTCTATTATATTCATGTGCTATAATTTGTTTAGCCATTCCCCAATTGATGGGCTCTGCTTTGTTTCCAAGTCTTTGCTAACACAAAAAGTGTTACTATAAATATTTTGGTGTATATGGAGACTTCCTTTTTATCAGTGATCTCCTTGGCGTATAAGCCTAGTAGTGGAATGTCTGAGTCAAGGGGTATGGACATTTTAAGTAATTTTATTTTTATAATGCCAATTCGCTTTTCACAGTGGTTGTACTGATTCACAGCTTCTCCACAATCCATTCATGTTCCTATCTTTCTACAATGCCTTTTACATTAACAATTCCTATTGCTAGTAATGATTTTATTCATTTTTTCTTTCTCTAAAATTAGCTGTCTCCAAATTTTTTAGGTCAGGTATACATAATTAATGAAAAGTTTTCGAGTATGCTAAATTGTACATATCTATGGAGAGGCAGTGTTGCATGGTGGGTGGAGAGCTGGCTTTGAATTCTAGAAGACCTGTATTCAAATCCTGCCTCTAATACAAGCAGCATGTGTGTGACCTTGGAACTGTCACTTAACTTCAAAGTTCCAGAGGTGTCAAACTCATCAAGGCAAGAGACACTCCTAAGTGTGGCAGAACCAGATTTAAATGCAATTGGAAGCTATTTAACAAAATAAATTAAAATATGATAAAACATAGATACTATTCATTTTAAATTAAGTCAATATGCTGCTTGTAGGAGTCCTTATTTATGGATTAGTGTCTCATTTCTTTTTAAATTTGACACAACTGCTCTAAGCAGCTTTCTTGACTAAAAGTTGCTGAGAAGTCATTGGTCTGTACTAGTAGAGTGAGTTTTCTCTATCAGTGAAGTCTCGGGCCCTGACCCTGGTCCTACACATATGCTATAGCTTGACCCACTCTGTCCTGTGGGGAACAAGGTGGAGGAAGGAGAGCTTTCCCAGTCGCTGCTACACAGTCTGTATCTCCAAGAGCTGTCTTCGAGTCAAGGAGGGTTAGGGGGTGAATGTAGTGGGGATGGCACGGGTGGATTGTCCCAATGGCACCTATGCATTTGCTTTTATGGGTAGGAATTAGGTTATAACTGCCTTGATGGGGTGACAACTGCTATAGAAAGTAAACAGTGGAGGCACGGGACAGAATAGGGAAGTATTCAGCCATAATGGGTGAAGGGTAGTTGTGGTTGTGTTGTGAGCAAGCTCCTTCATTAGCTGTTGTGGATAGCGTGAGATCACATACTGTAGTCAAGTCAGGTCCTCCACTTTGGAAGTTACTGAACAAGATGTTCAAAGGTAGGAACTGTGTCTTGGATTTCTTCTAGATCCCTGTTGTTTTTCAGAGTACCCTGTGTAGATGCTTTGTTAAGTTTTTGCAAATTATAGTGATGATGGTGATGATCATGATAGCTGGACAGAAGGCATTGCTCCACCCAGACACCCAATTAGCAAACAGAGCTGGGTCCGAGACAGTGAGATTGGCTCTCCTCCTCTCCATTCTACCCCCTTACCATGGACTCTTTAAGAAGTATTTTGAGAATCTCCTCATCATTTCCTCTTGTGATCCTATATACCCCCAACCACCATTTCGGATCGTTGCCCTGTCTGGTTTCCCTGGAGAGAGAGATCAGAGTTCTACATTGTGCACCAACCAGGAAAAAGATATCCTTAGGCCAGTCTCCAGTTTCAAGGGCAACTCTATGTCCCCAGGCAATAAAAAGACAAGGAGCTAGGTTAATACAGTCATGAACCCAACTATGGGCCCAAAGGTCCCTCATGCCTAGGACCTGAAGGGTTTGGGCAAACAATGATACCCATTTTTGTTGTCTGCTTAGGAAACTCTGTGTTTGGGCCAGGAATTAAAAGGGAGGACATTGTGAGATGTATGAGGAAAGAGGATACTGTTGTGTGTTTGGGGTTTCCTGAGCTGAGGGCTGAATTGAAGGGTGTGGCCAGAGAAGGCACAAAGTTTGGGAAATGTTATCTGGTCCCCAGCTTTTTTTTTTTTCCATCTATTCTGACAATTTCCCTTGGAGATTCATACATAAGAATTTGAGGGCTAGAAGGGCCCTTCAAAATCCAACCATCTTGTTTTACAAATGAGAAAGCCAAGGCTCAGAGATAGGAAGTTGTATGATCTTCATACAACTAGTAAAGCATAAGTGCTGGGATTCAAACCTAGTGCTCCTACCCATTATATCAGACTCTTGTTCAGGTCTTTGTGTACCATCAAATTTGAGGGAGTGGGGTGGGGATTAATATCAGTAGTTCACATTTATGTGGCACTTGAAGATTTACAAAGCAGTTTCCTCACAACAACCTTGTCAGGCAGGTAGTACAAATATAATCTCCCATTTTATGTCATTCAGGAGTTAAGTAACTTGCCCAGAATCACGCAGCTTCAAAGTGTCAGAACCAGAAATCGAGACATTTTTCTCCTGGTTCTAAATCCAAGCTCTTTCCCTTACACGACATTTGCTCACAAATGTGGTAAACTGGTGTGATGTGCTATAATGGTGACTGAGCAGCACAGGAGGCAGAAAGAAAGTGCAGAAGATTGGGACCCTAAAGAAATTGTACCAGGAAAGGTGCCTACCTCCCACAGAGTTTTCTGAGTTTTTAAGAAAACTGAGATGCTTTCAGAGCCTAGGACACAGCCCTAATTCTCCTCTGAGAAGAGACCTTAGACGTTTCAATCTACTGATCCATATCCCAACAGCATCTCTCTAAGCAGCCAATATCAGCCCCCCATCCAGTGGTCCATGGTCCCATTTTGTCCATTATGTGTCAGTACAGTCTGTTCTGGGGATGCTACAGTTGACACTGTGCCTTTGATGGGCACAATTGGCAAAGAGGGGGGAGTTGCTGCTAATGCTGGGAAGTGTGTATGTGGCAATCAGAGGAGCCACCAGCTGTCTTGCTTACATTCTCAGCGCTCTCGCTCTCTTTTTTTAAAAAACGTTTTGCTTACATAATCCACCCCCTTTTTATTTTCTAATTCTCTCCTTGTGAAGCTGGCACCGAAGAGGAAGGGCTGGGGTGGAGGGGGTAGCAATTACACATCAGTTTGGGGAGCATTTACATTTTGCAATTACGATTTAAAAATAAGCCTTGTTAATGATCTCCTCGTGGAAGCAACAAAACCCCAGCACAACTCTCTAGTGCCTGCACACCCTGGGGCGGGTGGAGGGAAGCACAGTATGCAGAGAGGAAGGGGTAGAGCACGTGCACAACTACCCTGAGCCCGAGAGCAACTGGGCCCCTGGGTAGTTTCAAAGGTGGCATACCCAAAATGGGAATGGAGATGAAGATCACCCAAGATGACCTTTCCCTAGCATCTCATATATTATGGTGTTTTGGCTCTCTCTAATACATGTACTGTGCATTATCTGTGTATAAGCCAAATTCCCCCTATTAAACTGTAAACTCTAGGAGGGCAAGAAACATTTCTTCTCTAAAATTCCCATCTCTCTTGATGCCTACCACCATGCTCCGCACACAAGAGGTGCTTAATACATGTTTGTTGCTTTGTCTCAGAAAAACAACAACAGAAACCCAGAGTTTCATCTACTCATTATCTCTGCTGGAGTCCTATCTCCATCTCTGCACCAATGTAGGAGGTCCAACTGTACCTTATGCTTCTCCCAAATCCCCTCCAACAAAGTCCCTCCACATAAGGCAGGTGGGGGGCGGCAAGGAGAAGCATTGCTCAGAGTTGAGAAGGATGAGTACTCTCACCATTGAGATCCTCTGGGGTAGGGTTTCCTGAACCATCTTCCCTTTGTCAGAATTAAGTCATAGTGGAATTCCCACAAAACACAGGGTGGGGAGAGGTTCAGATAAGTATAATGGGCTTGCCCCCAGTCACTTGTAGCCATTAGTGGCAGAACTAAGACGAGAATACGAGAATCCCAGTCTCCTCGCTCTAAGATTGGAGCTCTTTCTGCTATCACATACTGCTTAGTGAGTCCTGCCTATTTCGTGTCCTTTTGTGAACTAAGTACAGAGAGACAGGTAAGAAATATAAAAAGCAGTCTCAGCCCTTAGGAAGCTTATAGTCTAGGAGGAAACAAGGCAAAATCCTTGCAGCCTGGGGCTATGTCTTATTCCTCTTTTTATCCTTATGGCCTATACAATATTTCCATGCAACATGTGATCAATATATTTTTATTTAAGGTACTGAAATTTACCTGTAATGTCAATAATATTACAAGATAGCACATAATCAATGCCAAATGAGTGGTGATCAGCTAATCAATAAACGTTTATTGAATACCTACTCTGTGTAAGTCATTGATATAGGCTAGTTCAGAGCAAAATGAAATTATTTTAGGTTGGAAGGCTTGCTTCACTGAGGAGGTAGGTTTTGTAGAATTTAAGTAGTGGCAAAATCAGCATTTAAGGTGGGGAAAAATGTTATCGGCAAAGGTGAGGAAGTAGGAAAATGGAACATATCTCTGAGGGACAAAAGGGAGACTAGTATGACTAGAAGGAGTGATTTGCTTAGGAGATTGGAGGAAGATAAGATTGGAGCTAGATCCTAGAGAGCCTTGAATGCTTTTGTGGTTAAGAAGTTCAGGCTTTATCCATAGGCACTAGGATCTCAAGTGAATAGTTGAGTCCATGGGCCACAAACAGCATACAACAAATCTCCATCTTCATGTTATCAAGTCTTTTCTGAGCTGAATTAAGCTGATCAGTTTTGGGAAGAGCAGCAACCAATCCAATTAGTGAAAGGAGAAGGAGGAGTGCCTGAAAGTATTTTTCTTCCAATGTTCCTGCTCATCACCTTGAAAGCTGAGGTGCTTGAGAACTGCCCCTTCTCCCCTCTGCCTTGCCTCTGGGCTTACCTTAAAGCTCTCTATGATCTGTTTTTACCCATCACCTCTTGAACTAGCCCACTATCAGTTAGAGCTAAGTTTTGTCCCTGACCAGACCAAGACAGATCAGTAAGTCAGTCAGTCAATAAACGTTTATTAAATACCTACTATGTGCCAGGCAGTCCCTACTCTGGAGAAGTTCATAGTCTAATGGAGGATGGTGAAAGGGGAACCATGACTCAACTGAGCCTGGCAATTTTGGCTAGAGCATTTTGGCTTCTGATCAGCCTGGTCCTGAGATTTAGGGCTCCCAATAGGCTGCATTAGGACCAGGTTATGAAGTTCTTTATTGCCCTTTGGGAAGGAACTAGGTTCTCAGTTGCCGCTCCTTGCTTCCAATTTCTCCTGGTCACTTCTTTTTCTCTTGGGTAGTGTGATAAAATTGGGGAGAAAGGTAGAGTGACGGGATAGTCTTAGCCTTTCTGTTTTGGCCAGTGGTTTTCTCTGCCACTGCTGAAGGCCCAGATAGGGGTTCTTGCCTGGGGAATACTGGCCTAGTGGCCCCCTTGTTTTCTGTTTCTCCTCTGCAATAGTAAGGCACCGAAACATTATGCTCAGCTATTTAGAGTACAAGAAACTACCATAGTATGAGGAATGTTGGGCTGGACATTGTAAGGATACATCCTCATTGCTGAATCTTGCCTATTCCTGGCCCAAGTCCCTCCAAAATCTGTTTCTTTTCCTAGTCCCGACCTGCCTTCTGCCTATGTTAGAGTTGTTTCCTTTTTCTTACCTGGACACTGAAGATGCAAACTCTAGTTTCACGAAGTCTTATTCTTTGACTCAGGCTGATCTGTGCTCCAGCAAGCATCTGATAACCCAAATAGTAGTGTTTTCCTAATCATCTACTTACAAAATTCTCTATGGCCTCAAAAGAATTTTGAGGCCAAAAAAACCCTCATTTCAACTTTGATTCTATTCATCCCAATCGTTTTCTTTTCTCTGCTACCACCTGGCTATATGATTCTAAATAATAATAAGAATAGTAGTAATGGCTGCTTTTTTTTTTGTTCTGAAATTAACGAACAACAAAATAAAAAGAGCACTTCTAGATACACAGTAGAATAGAAAAAGAGGATTTTACATGAAACTGACTCAATACATACAGCTTACTTTTTGTTTTAAGTATATAATATATTCAATATTTAACTTTCAAAGCTGTCCTGCTTGTCTCAATTTCCTTCTGACTTTTTATTCTCCTCTGAGCATTTAAAAATGCTTCAATGATCCTCTTTTCTTAATTTCATTTTGACAATCCTATTGCTAATCCCCCTTCCTTTCTACCTTGCCCCTTATTGAGAAAATGGGGGAAAAAAACCCTGGTAATAAATATGCCAAAAGAAATTTCCACATGAGTCATGTTTGATAATGTATGTCTCTTTTTACTTCTGACGCCATTATTTTTCTGGGAAGAGGTAAGTAGTGTGCTTGATCATTTGTCTTCCAGAAATAGCAATTGGTTATTGCATTGATAAAAGTTCTTGAATTTTAATTTTCTTTACAATTTTGTTATTATATAGATTATTCTCCTGGTTCTTTTCGCTTGACTGCAAAATCTTCACAGAATTTCAGAACTATTAGAAACTTTGGGGATGATCTATTCTACCTTCGTTTTACATGAGAAAATTAAGGGCCAAAGAGATTGGGACTTGTCAGCTATAGTATAGTAGAAACAATTTTCCGTCCAGAAAACACAAAACAAAAGTATATAGACAAATGGAAAGGATTGAGTTTAGAGTCAAGGTCCCCCTAATACCATTGCTTTGTGTAGGAGCTTAATCAAATCTTAATCAAATAAATACACACACAATACAAAAGTGCTGCTATTACTATTTTTGTACATATAGGGTCCTTTTCCTCTTTCGTTGCTCTCTTTGATACACAGGCCTTGTAGTGCTATTGGGGCAAAGGGTAGCATGGTGCTTTTTATAATAGCAGAAGTTTAATCAATTTTTATTGAATTAGATTCTATCTAAAATTGTTAATTTTCTATCCCTACTACACATTAGGTGTCATCTCAACTCAGTGTCCTTGCTCATACCAATTTCCTATGGCTTAAAGGCACTACCTAAGCATCCTTTAAATCCTAATGCTAATGTCACTTCTTCCAGGCAGCCTTCACTGATTCTTCTGGTTATTAATAACCTTTCCCTATACTCTAGGTAGCATTTAGTTTTATACCTCTCATGCACTTATCATGTAATACTGTGTATTACACGTATCTGTGTTAGTATTTTAGCATCTGAGTTCAAATCTGTCCTTGGACATTACTAGCTGGGTGACACTGGGCAAGTCACTTTACCCTGTTTGCCTCAGTTCCTCATCTGTAAAATGAACTGGAAAAGGAAATGGCAAACCACTCCTGTATCTTTGCCAAGAAAACCCAAAAAACAGGTCACAAAGAATTGGACAGGATTGACAAATGACTAAATGACAAGATTGACTATGAGGATGGGAAATGTATGGTAAGCTGGGGCCCCGACTGCAGTGCTTCCTCCTCTGGACAGCACTGAGAAATCTGCAGCCATCTTCCCTTTGAGCTTCTCCATGTCTGCTGTGAGGGCAGGATTTTTCCTAAAACCATGACTCCATGAGCCCCAACCTGTCTGGATCCATCCCAATCATTCTTAACTGGGCTCTATTTCCTCCCTCTTCCCTTGAAGCTTCCTCTCTACCCCTCTCACCCCTCTCATACACATACATGAATACATACAGGAACATCACCCACCCAACCTTATTTTTTTGGACAAGCCCTGACCTGGGGCTCAGAAGGTTCTTACTGACTTGAGAGCACATTCATTTTCTCTAATGGTGGCTGCTAGGAGTGAACAGCTTACTCTCCCCATTCCTGGGCTTTTTAACTCCAGTGACACAGGCATTTAAAAGAGAATTAATGATTCAAAGATAACAGTCCAAGAGCAACCTTGGCTATAGGCCTACTGGACAGTGCAAGCCTTCAAGCAAAATTTGGCCCCACGGGTAACATGACCCTAACAGCCTCCTAAGCTGTGGGAGGTGTCATCACATAACCAGCTGCCTACCATCTTCTTTTGTTCTATCCACCAGCTGTAGCTAATATTTCCTTAGCGCAGCCAGGAGACATCTGGATATCTGTCTTCTCTTACCTGGGCATCTTCTCCTGAGCCTTGGTTTCCCATCCATGGTTTTTGTTTTGGGATTTTCTCCCCCCTAGTATGGTATAGTGGACAAGGTGCTGGACTTGGAATAAGAAATACCTGGGTTGAATACCACCTGAGACAGCTTACCAATTGTGTGATTGTGGACATGTCATTGAGTATCTTCGTGCCTCCTTTTCCTCATGTGTAAAATTATTTCTGAAGATCAAATGAGATAATATATGTAAAGAATTTCACAAAACTTAAAGGAAACTCACATTTATATATAGTTTTTTATTAACTGTTGTCCCCTAAAGGTTCAGAGAATTAGACATCCTTTAATTCAGAGAATCTGTGTTATCTGTATTGGTCTTGGATGGCAAGTGGCCATTATGCAGCAGCACTCTTTTTTTTTTTTTTTTAAGGCAATTAGGGTTAAGTGACTTGCCCTGGGTCACACAGAAAGTAAGTGTCAGGTGTCTGGTCTGACAGCAGATTTGAACTCAGGTCCTCCTGACTCCAGGGCCGGTGTTCTAGCCACTGTGCCAACTTAGCAGCCCCAACAAATACTTTTTTTTTTTTTTTTTTTTTTGGTGAGGCAATCAAGGTTAAGTGACTTGCCCAGGGTCACACAGGTAGTCTGAGGTCAAATTTGAACTCAGGTCTTCATGACTCCAGAGCTGGTGCTCTATCTACTGTACCACCTACCTGCTCTTATGCAGCAGCACTCTTGCATTTTCTCAAGAAGGGCAATAGAATTGCAAGAATACTTGATTTGGAGTCAGGACAACTGGGTTCAAATTTTGACACTACTATTTACTGTCTGATCTTTGGCTAGTATCTTAACCTCTTTGGTACAATGAGGAAGTTAGATTAAATGCCTTCTAAGAGCCTGACCAGGAGTTGGTCTTATTTTAATCAAGGAATAATCCTACTTATTCACTGGAGTGTTAGGATACTGCACACAGTGTCCAAAGCTGTGGACACTGCTGTGTGTCCAAAGAACATTCTTTTTAAAATAGCGTAGCCAACAATGTTCTCTGTCCACGAAGCATAGAACAAAAGCACATGGGTCAATGAAAGGTATTGAGGGTAGATTCAAGGCTCCCTCCTACCACTGCTTGTACTTGGAGATGTGCCATTCACACCAATCACTCTCCACCATGTGTGAGTGTGGCTGTAAAGACTAAAGCGTGATAGATGGTTTCTATGCTCAGACCTAAAGAGCTGGAGACCCCTATCTCTCAGACAGGAGGGTGAGGAGGATGGACCCTGGCATGAGACATAGGGTTCCCTCTGTGGTTGGTGGGAGGTAGGATGCTGCTCCAGGGTTTTCATCTCTTTAATTGCTGTCTGCAGAGGAGGCTAGGGTAATGACCCTATTGCTGGCCTCCAAATTTGTACTAGCTGGCTTCCTGCCCAGACTGTTGTCTAGAATCTCCCTGAGCTTGAAGAGAGGAAGGAGATTGGGGAGAGAAAATTCAGCCAGGGAAGGATGGGAGGGAAGGAAGGCATGAAGCTGGTGTTTTAGTGAGAAGAGAGGATGGAGGAAATGAGGGGTAGGCGTGGAAGGAGAAGAGGTGGGAGTGGCGTGACCCTAAATAACATAAAGCGTCAGAGGCTGGCATACTTTCCAGGGGTAGAAACTAGGAACCTCTTGGCATGTGAGTCATGGATAAGTTTTCCTTCAGAACAGGGACTGCTTTGCAGCAGTTGCGTGTGGTCCCTGAGAAGTCGGGTGGGCGGGATGGGGAGAGAAACACACATGGAGATAGATATTCACGGCTCCACTGCATGCTTCTCTCCCTGGCCAAAAGGGGGTGGAGGTGAACCAGGGCCTGTGAGGTCCAGCCAGGCAAACTGGAGGCACTGACCCAATCCCAGATGGCCCCATTCAATCAGTCAGCACTAGGGAATGAGCACCCACCTGTTGCAGAGCCCTGCTGTCTATGTGGTGGGGATCATGACCGGGCCTACAGGAAATGGTTAAATCCTAAAGTTTATTTTCCTAGGCATCAGTCTCCTTTTTTTATTCTTTCAATCCCTACCACCCTCCAAGTGCCTTCTTTGCCATCTCTTGTTTACCCAATCTCCCAACTGAACTAAGCAAAGATTTAACAAACTTTTGACAAAATCATACTAAGACTTAAGGCATTAACCTTCCCAGCCTGTTGTTATTTTAAGAAGAGTCATGCAAAAAGCCAAAGAAATGAAGCGGTAATGGTATAATTTTAAGTAGCAAGCAAGACATAACTGCATTATTTTCAGGAGAGGGTGGCCTTCCCATTGTGTTGAAATCACACTGAAAACTATGTCAAAAGAAGACTTAAAGAAGGAACTGGGAATGTTTAAGCTGGAAAAGAGCAGATAAGTGGAAACATGGTAGCTATCTTCATATATTTGAAGGGTTTAATCACATGGGAAAGGAATAAGGGATTCTGAATTGCTCCTGAGGGCAGAGCAAGGACCATTGGCTTCAAGTTACAGCGAGGCAATTTTCAGATCAATGTAAGGCAGCATTTTTGTTAAAAAGTAGACCTCTGCAACAATGGAATAGTTTATTTGTCTGCCAAAATGGTGGAGTGTCTTTTAACTGAAATATTAAGCAGAGGCAGGATGTCCACCTGTCCTCTCAGGGAATAATATAGAAAATTCCTAGAGCACATAGGTGTTGGTCTGATGACCATTAAGAACCTTTTTGATAATAGCATTCTAACACTGGTCTGGGGTGGGGAGGGGGAAAGCAGTTGAATTCAAAGTGGACTGAGCTGCTTTTGGAGACTTCCCTTTTCTACAAGTTTTTAATCAAAGGCCAGATGATCACTTATCAGATGCATGGTACAGAGGCCTCCATTCTCCTTTCCCACTCTGAAATTCTGTGCCTATGAATTCTATCCTTTGAGACTCTGAGGCCACCTTGTAGGCAAAGAGAGACCAGAGAAAGAAGAGACATAGTATACACCTTCAGGAGTCCCCATACTGGGGATGAGTAAATGGAACACACACAGAGGAAATCAACCAAGATACCTAGTACTGTGGAAAGAGCTGCATAGCTAATTATAACCACACTGAGCTCTACACAAGTGTAGGCCTAGAATAGGGTGGGATCAATGTGAGAAGCCTTCTTAAAGGAAATGATCTTTCAGCAGAAGTGTTTTTTTTTTAAATTAAATAAACTTCATTAATGCCTTTTGTTTTATATGAAAGTGATTTCTAGATAGAACCCCTTCTTTCCATATACAAGAAACCTCTCATATAACAAAGAAAGACAAGTTAAGCAGATATAATCACCTCATCTGAAACTGTATGTAATCTTTTGTACCCATAATCCCCCACCACTCTTCTGAAAGCGATCATAGATTTAAAGGATAAAAGGGGGCCTCAGTGTCCAACTATCTCATTTTTTAAGTGAGGAAACTGAGACTTGGAAAGCATAATAAATAAGCCCGAAGTCTCCAAGGTAGTATTGGAGCTAGCATTTGAACCCAGGTTCTCTGACTTCCAAATTCATTGGTTTTTCCAAAGCACCATATTTCTTTACCTGAGTAGTCATCTAATTCTTTTCATACGTGAAAATAATTCTGACTTTGCTGACACAAATCATTGGTTCTCCAATCTCTGTTTGAAGAATTCTAGTGAGAGGAAACCATGGCTTTCTGGGGCAGGCCATTCTACATTCAAACTTTAACTGTTGGGAGATTTGCCTTGACGTCAAGACCAAATTTGCCTTGGCAACATTCACCCATTATTCTTGTGTCTATCCTTTGGCACCAAATAGAACATGTTTAATTCCTCTTCTTTACAGCATTTCTTCAAATCCTTGGAGACAGCTATTATCACTCCCCCCCGCCCCCAATCTTTTCTTTTCCAAGCCAGACATCTCTTATTCCTTCAGATAGTCGTCATATGGACTCAAGACTATTCACCATCTTGATTGCTTGCTCCCCTCTGGACATTTTCCAGCTTACCAATATGTTTCTCAAACTGTGGTTACTAGAACTGAACACAATACTTCAGGTATGGCCTACCCAGGATGGTAATTGTTACCTCCTTATTCCTGAAATCTGTGTCTCTCAATGCTACCCAAGGTTGCCATTGGTGGTTGTTTTTGATTCTGTATTTTTGGGGGGGGGGGGGGGGCTGTTTTTTGGGTTTGGTTGTGGTTGGTTTTTGTTGTTGTTGTTCGTTTTTTTTGTTTGTTGGGTTTTGGGGTTTGTTTTTTTTTTTGTTTTGTTTTGTTTTGGCTTACATCACTCTGTTGACTCATTGAGCATGTAGTCCACTGATATTCCCAGATTTTTTCCAGGCTTCTGTCTAACTATGCCTTCCTTGTCTTGTGCTTTTGAAGTTGACTTTTTTGAACCCAAGTATGAGATTACATTTATCCTGATTGAATTTCTCTTCTTAGATTTCGCCCCCATTAAGATCTTGTCGAATCATGATTCAGTCATCCGTTGGGATAGTTCTTCTTCCCAGCTTTGTTCAATCTGCAAGTTTGACTAGCGTGCTATCTAGGGGGAAAAGGAAAGGGAATATTACAAATATTATCTCATTTGATCCTCACAACAACCATGGGTGGTAGTTACTTTTATAACTGGTAAATAGAGGTTTAAGTGACTTGCCCAGGGTCACCAATTAATAAGTATCTGAGGCTGAATTTGAACTCAGGTCTGTCTTCCTGATTCCAAATGCAGAACTATCCATTCTGGCACCTAGCTGCCATATATGCCATGAGCTAAGTAGTTGGTAAATATGTTAGACAGCCAATGTGTCCCTGGAGGCCTCCTGTCAAACTGATATTGAGCCACTAAAAATTAATTACTCTTTGAGTCTGACCAGCCATTCAGCCACTTGCAAGTACAGATATCTGTGCATTTTTAATGATTGCCCCCTGTGCCTGGAATTGTCTACCTCCTCATCCCCACCTGTGGGCTTTCCAGCTGAAAGCCCACCTCCTACAAGAAACTTTTCCCAATCCCCCTTAATGAATTAGTGTCTTCTCTCTTTTGATTATTTCCAGTTGATCTTGAATGTTGTGTGCATATCTGTCTGCATGTTGTTTTCCCCATAAAACAATGAACTCTGTGAGATCAAGGACTGATCTTTGCCTTTCTCTATATCCCTGGCATTTAGCACAGTGCTTGGCACACAGTAGGTACTTCATAAATGCTTGTTTTCTTCACTTGACATCTAATTGTGTTATTATGTAGTCCACATCTTTCCATGTTTTCCGCAAGAATTTATCGAGTATTTTTAGTAAATCAAGCTAAACTATATGTAAATTATTTTCTGGTTCTACTGCTAGCTTAGCAACCCTGTGTAAAAAGGAAATAAGGTTAGTTTGGCATGTCCTTTTCTTGATGAAGTCATGAAGATTCCTTGTAATCACTGCTCCTTTTCCATATGTTTACGAACCATCTCTTCAATGATCTATTCTAGAGTGTTCCTAGGAATCAAACTCAAGTTACTCTGTGGTTTGCAGATTCTGTTCTCTAACCTTTTTTGAAAATCAGAGCAGTATTTGCTGTTCTCCTGGCCTGTGGAGCCTTGTGGCCCTGTGACATTTTCCATGATCTTTCCAATATAGCTAACCGCTCAGCAGTCACATCTGCCACTGCTTTAGTGGTATTGCTACATGTCACTGGGCGAGGCCTGACTCAGGCCACATGCCTAGTAGATTAATTTTGATATTAGAAAGAAATGAAACCCTCATAGGTCAGTCAACAGTTAACAAAGGAAGATTTACTTATCCATAGCAAGGAAAGGATATTCAACAAGGATATGCATCAAGGACACCATAAGTTGATTTGGCTGAATAAAGCTCCCCTGCCTCTGAGTTGCCCATTATAGCCTGTCCTGCAAGCCTCCAAGGGAAGCTGAGACTCCTCATGGTTGTTTTGTACTTAAGGGACCAGAAAGCAACTGCCCAAACCTTTAGTCCCCTGAACCAATCAAATATCAAGGATGTTTTTGATACCTTTTATGGAAAACTAACCTTACTTTCATTTGTTTAAGAAATTGTAGTATTGCTCGCACCACAGTCAGTTCTTTCAGTACTGGAGGATTTAGCTCATCTGAGCCAGGTTGCTTGAATTTTTCCTTGGCTACTAGGTACTCTGATACTATGCCTTGCTTATCTTTGGTCTTAGCTCCTTGGTGGCTATTTTTGTTCTGTCCTTTCCAATCTAATGCTCAATCTTGTTGACAAAAAATGAGAAGCAGAAGACATAAGTAGTTCTGCATGCTCTCTGTGGTGGGTTATAATTTTCTCACGTACCAGAAGCCATGTTTTTTGGTGTTGTGTTGTATTTTTATTTGTTTTGCCTTTTTTTTGGCGGGGGGGGGGAGAAGGGGGCTGGTCCTAGGCAATGGGGTTAAGTGACTTGCCCAGGGTCACAAAGTTAGTAAGTGTTACGTGTCTGAGGCTGGATTTGAACTCAGGTCCTCCTGAGTTCAGGGCCAGTGCTTTATCCACTGCACCACCTAGCTGCCCCCTTGTTTTGCTTTGTTTCAATCTTCCTTTCTCTTCACCAGCTAAAAGGAGTGTACAGAAAATCAGTCAGGGCCCCTGATTCATTGATTTTTTTTTCTCCCAAGTCCAGTTAATTAAATCACAGAAGGGACAAGTAATAGATAACAGTGAGTTAAGTAAAGTACAAAAAAAAATAATAATGGCTATACTCCTTTAGGAGGTAGGAAGAAGTACTGTCAGAATCGAAAGGCTTATTTGCCATTGGCTAGCAGAAGATGGACCACACTCCTGGTAGCCTTTAAAAAGTTGTCAGCTCTTGGGGCAGCTAGGTGGCACAGTGGATAGAGCACCAGCCCTGAAGTCAGGAGGACCTGAGTTCAAATTTGGTCTCAGACCAAGCACTTGACACTTACTAGCTGTGTGACCTTGGGCAAGTCACTTAACCCCAATTACCTGGGGGGGGGAAGGTTGTCAGCTCTTCTCAAAGTTGAGGCAGGGATAGCTTTGCAGAGTAGGGGATAGACAGCTATGGAGGAAGAACCCAATTCTTGACAGGCAATCAGATTTTGCATTTTTCATTGCCCTTCTACAAAAAGGCAAGACAGAAGGGAAAGGATTTCTCTCCCCTCTTTCCTTTGTCAGCCATGATACTTTGCATCACAGCTGCTATTACACAAAAGGAGATGCTAGATTCAGCAAAGGAACAGAGAGCAGTAGAATCAATGAGGGAGTCCCCAAGAGGTGGCATCCCTGATGGCAGGAAAAGACCCAACTAATGGTCCAAGAAAGAGTTAGCCCTGACAATTAGTAGTTGAGCTGCAGGAACAAGTAGGCCCAAGGAACCTATATAAATGACCTGCCCAGAAGAAGTGCTGTACCATAGGGGTGGGAAGTAATGGTGCATCGTGACCACAGCACCAAAAAAGAAAGAATATCGGCATCCTGCAGTACTGGAGACATAAGTTATCTCAGCAACCGATGTTCTCTATACCTGTGCCTTTCTACCAATGTGCTCTGTTTGTACCCATTCTTCCCACTGGTATTATGTGCATATCTGAAAGAATGTGTTCAAGATATATGTTGTGGGGGGATGAGGTCGTGTTTTGTAGTTATTGCTCATATTATGCTGTCTTAATAACTGCTCTTACCTTCAGCTACTTGTGTCTGCTAGATGACTATTAAAGGTAAGCGCACTGAGGGGCTTATCCAGCTTTTATTGTGGGTACCCCAAACACTTACAGTGATCCATTGGAGAAATCCTCCATTTGGCACTTTCTTTCTTAGATATGATAGTTTTCCAGGGGTCCACAGGATGAAGTACTTTTGTTTTGTTCTCAGTCTTATGGGACAGTCAGTTTTCTGGCATGTTTCTTTTTCAAGTCAAAACCAATTTCTATGAGAAAACTTTTGTATAGTTGAATGCTTATGTACTGATCTTTGTGATATTACTTTGCCTATTATGAGCATGGAAGATCATATGAGCAGTATAGATATTGTATCCCTAGAATATACTGTAGGAGATTATCCATGTTGATTTTTGTTTTACTTTTCAGCAGATCTAGTCTACTTATCTTGCAATGGCATAAAGATCTTGATGGTATAAAGATCTTGAGTAATCAACCCTAAGTGCTTAATTCCTTTTTGGTAGCCCTGTGCTTCTTTGAGGCCTTTCTGGGTTTGTTTGATTCATTTTTAAGATAACCTGCTTATCCCATTGAGTGGTGAGCTCTATCCTCCACCTGGAATTCCCTACAGTGTTGTTGTAGAGGTCTACTAGAGAAAATTGGGGTTTCCTGTATGCATGTATACATACATACATACATACATACATACATACATACATACATACATAGGAACTGACCAGTGATTCCTCACTTGAAAGCAAGGTGTGACCTCCATTCAATCCCAGATTGCTGTTGGGTTCCTTATTGGAAGCCCAATTTTCCTCTAAGAGTAGCTCAATTTTTTCCCCTATCTTTTTTATTGTCTTTGGTTTGTGATAGTCCTTTGCAAGTACCATGATAAAGTACCTTTGAAAATTTTATAAAATGATGTCTTTCTTAAGTGGCATGACCATGTTTTTAGAGGTAACCTCCAGTACCAATAGTTATGACAGGCCTAGATCCTAATGGAAAACTTAATTTTCGGATTTTTCTAAGAACTGTGCCACATGGACTTTGATAATACTTTTTATTGTAAGGAACTAGGGGAGGGCATGTTGAGCCTTCTCAAGCTACTACTTTGCCCACGTCACTATGTTTCCTATCATTTTTATCTCACCAATAAGTTCTCTGTTAGTGAGAATCTGATCCAGAATAGAATCTCCCATTGGTTCTTCCACCTAGTAAAAGATGAAATTAACTTTTAACAAGTTAAGAAGTCATTAGTTGCTCTACTTTTGGCAGTGAGCACTCCAGCAGATGTCTAGATAATGGAATCCAGGTTCATTGTGATGTCAAGCCTCTGTTCTAGGCTTGTGATATGTTTGTTGAACTTCTTGAGTTCCCCTTTCTTTCTAGGTGATCTGTAGTGTTCTTCAAATGACAGATATTTTCGTACCCTTCTCCATGTTTTGTTTACTTCACAGTGCGTCAATTCATATATGTCTTCCTATGTTTCTCTGAGTTCTTCATAAAATAATGACATTCCATTACATTGATCTATGATAAATTGTTTAGTGATTCCCCAAGTAATGAATACTTACTTTTGTTTCCAGTGTTTTGCTACCACAAAAAAATGCTGGTTTGAGTATTTTGGTAGACATGGGGCCTTTTTTCTGTCATTGAACTTCTTTGTAGAGGGTGGGAATCAGAAAGAGGGAAAGGAATATTGTTCAATGGAAAGGATGATCCTTCAGTCCAGAGGAAGTGACAACATATAACAAAAACTTGGAACAGAAAACTTGGAAAACTTACTCAAGTTTTTGTGAAGCAGTCAACTAGGAATGCATTCTTCTACCCTTCTTTGTCAGTAGTTGCCCTTCCTTCCCTCTATCCCTCTATAGCATGACTATATTCTTTTTGTCAGTAAGCTCGACTTTAGCCAATCCAGAGAATTCAAGGGAAAAAAAAAGCAACAGATTTTCCTGACTCCTTCCCTCTGAGCTCAGCCAGTGTTGGGAACAAAGGGGCTTAGACACCCTTAGGAGGAGCCTCTCTCCCACTCGTCACCAACCTTAATGCTGCAGATCTTATATGCTAATGTGCTCTTGAACTTAGACTGGACCCTGGTTTACTCTCGCCCTCAGCTCCACCTGAGAATGCGTCACTGAGTCATGCTGAGAAGCTCTCATCTGGACAAGTGTCTGCAGCTGTGTTCCGACCACGTCACCGTCCTTTCCTCAATCTTGGCAGCACCTGTTGTGTTCTCTGAGCTGCCTTCATGTTCATTTGGAGATCAGTCCTTCATTTTTAATCCCTTTTTATCCCTTTGTGACCACTGAGGGGCCTCCCATTTTCCTTATGACTCACTTTTTAGACTCATGGTCAACATAACTAAGGGGCCTTGGAATATGCAACTCTTTTCTCTCCATGTCCTTTTTTTCCCCCCAGTCAATCAGGCATGTTTCCTTATTGGTAAAATAGGGGGAGCTAGAGGAACTCTAATTTTTCTTTTCCAGATCTAAGGGTTGAATTCTAGATCTTTATTAAGCACCAGCTGATTTTCCTCCTCTGTAAAATAAGGATGATAATATTTACTCTATCTGCCTCACAGAGTTGTTGTCAGGAAGCTGCTTTGTAAATCTTAACGTGCTATATAAGTACAAGCTATTAACTATTGTGGAGGCAGCTAGGTAGTGAAGTGGCTAGTGTGCGAGGCCTGGAGTCAAGAAGACTTATCTTCCTCAGGTCAAATCTGGCTTCAGACATTTATTAGCTGTGTGACTCTGGGCAAACCATTTAATGCTGTTTGCCTCAGTTTCGTCATCTGTAAAATGGGCTGGAGAAGGAGATGGCAAACCACTCCAATATCTTTGCCAAGAAAACCCCAAATGGGGTCGTGAAGAGTCAGACGTGACTGAAATGGCCGAACAAAAAGTATAAGTGTCTCAGTTAGGACCAATGGGGAAGTGGGGACGGGGGGGAAGATGTGAAGAATAAGACATAGTCCTTGTCCTAAAAGATCTTATAATCTTTTTGGATTGATAGAACCTGTATGTATGAAAATATAATTAATAATACAGGGCAATACATAACTGCTCAGATGAATAGCATAGACAGTAAGTGCTTTCTATAGATGTAATATCAGGATCATAGATTTAAAGCAGAAAGAAATTAGAGATCATCTAGTTCAACTACCCCATTTTATAGATGAAAAACTGAGGCTTCCAGAGGTCAAGGGTCTTGCTAAATATTGTTCAGATATGAAGTGGAAGAGCCAGATTGTGAACGAAGATCCTCCATTTCTAAATCCATTGCTCTTCCCTTTGTATCTGTTCACATGAGGGCAGAGGAGGGAAATGTCACTGAAGGCTTAGGACATCAACAAATACTTCACAGAGTAAATGGAATTTGAACTGAACATTGAAGGATGTTTTGAGTTTAGACACGCAGCCAGGAGTGAGGAGGCCATTCTAGATAGGAAAAGGTATCCTGAGGTGGACAGAGAAATCACAGGAAACACTGCAGGTGGGAAATTGAGCCCAGAGAGGATTTAACTCCCCTAACCGTGAACCAGTGTTTTACAAGAAAGCAAAATCAAGATAGTGTGATGTGGAGCTGCGCTGAATCTGATGCCATTTTGGAGACAGGCAATGGACTTGATGACAGAAGAGGATTCTAAGAGTCTGGGAAAGAGTTTTCTTTATCCCTTGAATCTCCCACTATGTAACCTTGTGTCTTGAATAAAGTAGGCTGCAGTAAAATGTTTTTTTGATTATGTTTGAAAGATGGTATTAGACATAGGCTCTGAAGCAGTGCAGGGCAGTAAAAGCAGAGCTGGAGTTGGAATCAGAGGGATATGGTTTCAAGTCCTGGTTCAGTCCTTTATAATCTCTGGGACCTTGGCCAAGTCACTTACTTCTCTGGATCTCAGTTTCCTCATCTGTGAAACGAGGGAGTTAAACAACATGACCTCTGAGGTCCCTTCCAGCTCTAAATCTATGAGCCTAGGAACCTCTGGTTCTATGAAAATCTCTAGGCAGTGAGGGATTGCAAAAACCGTTTAATTCCTTGGGTGAGAATTAACTCAACTTCAGCTTTCAGGTCTTTTCCCCTTTATGTTCTCCCACCCCACCAACCCTCTACAAAATGTATTTGTACTAATTCCCTCTTCTGCCCTCAGGTTGGCTCCCATAGCTGGAGACTCAGCCCTCTCTTTCCCTTTCTTTATCTCCGTTATGTCCTTAAGTGTCCTATTCCTGCCCCCTCTCCTGACCCCCTGAGAAGCGGAACCTTCCCTGCAGCCCTTAGGGAAAGGAAGAGGAGGGGGTGAAGGGCAGATATGGCAAGTGGTGAGGTGTGATGACATAGGTGTTGAGGAGGTAGCTAGCAGTCCTACCCCTTTCAGGCTAGGGGATTTTGAATTCTGATTCCCGGGTGTCTGAGTTGTTTGTCTGTCTCTGCTGAGTTGTGAGCCTCAGGGGTGAGGCCTGGTGTTGTTTTCTCGGCACGGTTCCCATGCACTGTGTCTGCTGTCAGCTTTCAGCAAATAATAATAAACCTGGGAATCAGGGCTGTCGTGGGGGATTTCATCCCCGGGTTCATTTTTAGATTTGTTTCTCACTGTGTGTACAGACAATAGAACACATGATGGTGTCCCATGTCCCTCAGGAGATGGGGAGCAGGGACCCTGGGGCTCCCAGATGCCCTGGCAATCTACCCTGTCTGTCATTCCCAAAGGAGAGCTGGAGCCTCTTTTCTGCCCCACCTCCTTTACTGGCACCCTCCATGGGGGAAAGAAAAAGAATGAAAGAAAGAAAAAGAGAATGAAGGTAATAAGTCCCTCCCCTATCCTGCACTCCCTTTCCTCTCCCCTCCACTCTCATTCATTTTCTGTTTATGCAGAGGAAGAACAGGGTTTCTTCCCTACATGCTGTTAGTCTCTAGGCTCATAAAATCATAGATAAAGAACAGGAAAGGACCTCAGGGCTCAACTCCTCCCCTTCCCTCATTTTAAAGATGAGGAAACTGAGCCCCAAAGAGTCTGAGTGCCTTGCCCAGGGTAGCAAGACAGTAAATAGCAAAGCTGGAATACAGTCACAGGTCCTCTGAGCCCAAATGCATGTTATTTGGAGATTGGCTGGGTTGAGGACTATAGACAGCTCAGTACCGCTGACAACAAATGGAGGTTACAGTAGTTGCTATGCCATGCTTTGGGTCCAGCACAGGGGCAGTGCAGGCAGAGCAAGAGGTCATTCTGACTAGGACCCTTTGGGCAACTGTATAGCCTAGGTCCATCAAAGTAGTGATTGTGAGAGCCAGACCGATTTCCTTTGGTGCAGAGTCAGAAGAAGGGGTCTTCTTAAAAAGATGAAAAGCTAGGAATATGATTCATCCCTGCCAAAAGGGCTAGACTTCTGAGTTGATCTGAGGATTGGGAATTCAGAGTTCAGGGGAGAAGTCATCTCTAGAGCCTTTTTCCCGGGCATGGAGAGGTTATCACAGCTCACCTCCTGCTGCCAGGTGGGATGGAGCCCAAAGGCTCCATCTGAAAGGAACGCTAAGGCTTCCTTTCAGTTTTTTGTTTTGTTTAAAGGAACCAGGGGGGAAAAAATGCCAAGTTGTTAAGTGCTTAAAGAGCAGATGAGAATCTTCATCAAAATGCTAAAAGCTGGAGGGGGAAAGTAATGTGAAAACTCTTGCCTGCTATTTATGGGATTGATTCTCAGATCAAGAAGAAGCAAGCAGTTGGATGAAAGGAATTATTGTTAAGCTCCTCAGTAGGAAGATCTAATGGACAATTGCCGCTATCAGGGGGAATTAAATTGCTGTTTCAGTTTGTAAAATATATCAGCTGCTTTTTGAAGCCAGAAAAGGTGTATGACAGCTCAGGCAGGGAGGAGAGAGGCTCAGGAAGTGTCAGGCAACTAGGCCCTGTGGGAACTGGGGATGGGGAGGGGTAAGGGCCAGACAAGAAATGGAAAGTGAGAGAGGAGGGCCAGAGGCCTGAGCTCCTGAACCCAATCCATCTCCAGAGATTGAAGTTCTGCAGAGAGATCACAAGGAATAGAATCATTTCAGAAGTCAATGAAGATGATAAGATGACAAGAATTCCACCACAGGGAAACTGGGCTTTGTCACATGTGGAAGTTTGGGTTTTTGGATAAGGGCAGATGAAGGATGACGCTGATTTCTGATAGGCCATTACTCATATACTCTGGTAGGGAGGATTCACCTCCTAGAATGCTACTTGACTAAGTAGCGTTTTCTCGTGGAAAGATATCTTATTTGGTATTACCTGAGATTCAAAGACTTCAGTTTCTTCTGCCTTGTCAAGATGGTGAGTGGCTCATCAGCCCTTATCCACACCCCTACCCGGAAAGTTGTTATTAATAGCTCACATTTATGTAGCACTTCTAAGGTTTACCACATGCTTTTGTATATATTATCTCCTTTAATTCTTGCAACAACACTATAATGTAGATGCTATTAATCTACCCATTTCATAGATGAGGAACCTGAAGATGAGATAGATTAAGTGACTTGCCCAGGGTCACACAATTTGTGTCTGAGGTCCAAGGACTTTCTTTCTCGTGTTTTAGCCAGTGTCATGCTGCCTCTGTACCATGCTTGATAACTGAGAGGTGGAGGTGGAGACGAGGAGCATCCTCTTGCATCCAAACTTCAGAAATAGGTTCCTTTTTCAGTGATTATAGGAATATTTTCTTTACTTAACCAAATACTCAGAGCAATAAGAGGGGAAATGGTCCATTGTCCTAGATTCACATTGAATATTTTGTTGTTCTGTCTACAGGGCACAAAAGAAAATTGGTTGGGGATGGTGGGAGAAAGGATGAGGACAGCGAAAGTGAAGGAAGTGGAGGCCCCCAGGCCTGGAATATTCAGAGTCCTTAATGTATCTCCCAGTTCTTCTTTAGGGTCATACTTTTGTGCCTCTCCCATTCCTCTTCGGAGGCATGGGGGCCTTGGTGCAGAAAGGAGGGAGAGATTAAGGTCTTTAAGGGAAGACAAAATAGAAGGCTTTAACTGGAGTTTAAGGTTGTCTCTTCTCTGGCCAGAGGATGATCGCAGGGTATACTTCTGTAGGAGACTGCCCACAAGATCAAGAGTAACTAGTGGGAGAACTAAGGGGCTGCTGGAGGAGCATAGGGGTCCTACCCGTCTAGGCTTGCACTTGCGTCTACACCCCCTTTGTTCTAGTAAGTACATTGATGGCCAAGATTGTCTCACTTCTGTTTTTGTATCCCCAGCATCCAGCACATGTAGTGCCTAGGACATAGAGTAAGCATTTATGCTTGTAGCTTAATTGCTTGTGCTTAGAGTCTGCAGTGACCCAACATTCTCTACTCAGGGACCCAGGGTACAAGGAAGGTTATGGGGAGTAGACTGAATGAGGCAAGCCAGGCAAAGTCCTATTCCTAGGGTCAAAGGACCTTCCTTGTGAGGCTGGGCGATTGTGAATTTCTTGAGGACTGGCTCTTTTTGTAAACCCAGTGCCTGGCACATACTAGGTTCCTAATAAATTTTGATTGATTGATATGGATTGGCTGTGGGAGAGGTCATCTACCCTGGAAGATTCAGCCTTCAGGGGTCACTGAGATGCTTTCTGCCAAACTGAAGGCTTGCCAGGGCCCAGTGCGTTAATGAAACCGTTAAGTTGTGACAGGCCTAGGAGTATAATCAAGGGACTTTGCAGTCTCCTTTGGCTTACCAACCTCCAAAGCATACAGTGGACAGGGAAGGGATGAGACATCTAAATGCAGATGCTGCCTCCATCTCTATTGCTCCTGAGCTCCTGACTCTCCCTCTTCCCCGGAGCCCCACTGAAAATCAGCTCTGGCTTGGAGTTTTCAGAATTTCTACTGTTCCAGGTGCCAGAAAGAGGCTGCCACTGTTACTGACTCTGATCTTGGACTGGAGGACTTCCATTCTTTAGTTCCCCTTCTCTGTAACACAAGGAAGCTTCCTCTAGGTCCTGAGTATATTGGGGGGAGTGGGGTAGGAGGGGGAATGGACCAGTGCTTACCTTGTTATAGGATCATGGGATTTAGTGTTAGAAGAGACCTTAAAAATCATCTAATCTGACTTTCCTCCCTCATTTTACACTTAAGGAAACTGAGACTCAGAAAAGGAAAATGACTTGTCCAAGGTCACACAGTACTAAGCAGCCAAACCAGCACCACCGAATGTGAAACCAGGTCTCTGGCAACATGGTTTTACTGGAAAGATCACTGGGTTTGGAACTTGTTTTGAATCCTGGCTCTGCTATTCATTGCTGTGTGACCTTGAGCAAATCACTTACCCCTTGGATCTCGTTTTCTTCTTTTGTAAAATAAAGAGATCAGAATCAATGATCTATACTATCCCTTAGAGCTGTAAATCCAGAGATCCTCTAGATGTAGTGTTTTTTCTATTCTACCAAGGAATCTGTGCCCTTGTCTTCCACCTCAGGGCATGTGATTTTTTTTTTTTTAGCTAGTTGACCTATGGGAATGTGTCCTTACCCTTACTCTAAAATTCACCCAATCCTAAGGGTGCATCCCTACCCCAGGCTCCTATGTGCCCTTTAGCCAATGGCACACCTTCTGTGTGAGCCTGAGCAAATCATTTAACCTCTGCCTCAGTTTCCTCAACTGTAAGATAGGGACAATAAAAGCACAAGACTTAGTTGGAGTTGTGAGTATCAAATGAGATCATATTTGTTTAAAAAAGAAATTTTATTTGTACAGTACGTGGCACATAGTAGGCACTAAATAAAAGCCCTTTCCTTTTCTTTCTCCTTTCCTTTTTCCTTTCCTTTCCTTTGCTTTTAGTCCCATTGACCCCATTTGTTGAGTCTTTGTGACCATTTAAAGTTGTAGCAAACTCAACTCTTTTTATCTACTTGATTCTCAGCATTGCTGGTTTTGTAGCAGAGCCGTGTGTGTGTGTGTGTGTGTGTGTGTGTGTGTGTGTGCCCGCGCTCGCGCATTTCTTTAGATAAATCCACAGAGTCACATGAAATCAGTGACAGGTTGACACCGTTATTTCAAGATTCATCGCTCTAAGTTGCCAGCAGTGGAGACCTAGCCAACTCCTTCCCACCAACAACACTTTTTTCTAGGCATAATTTATAGCACTAGGGTGAATTTGTTTCCAAAAAATGAATATCACACTATCAGCAACAGCTGCCTCTCATTTTTATTTGTTTTTATATTTGACTTGAAGTCCAATTCTCCATACACATCAGAAGCTGTAAATCCTGAGGCCACTGATTACAAGATTTAGTAAACAGGTTATATTATATAATGCAATTAAAACAGGGCTCTGTGGTGCCACCTGCTGGCATTGGGCTGGAAGGGAATCGTCAGGAGACAAAGTATCAGTTTGGCCTGGCATTCTCCACTGATGGAAAATAAATGGGATTGCACCAAGGTTGAGACAGCTGCTCCAGAGGGAAAAGTTGAAGCCAGCCAGGTTACTAATGCTGGGGGGAGGGCAGTTGCTCTCTCCAGCTGAGTTTTCTGTGTTATTTCAACCCCCCATGAATCTGTCTAGACTTCAGAGCTTGCCCCTGTAGGGGGGAGGGCCATAGCTAGGGAGTTAGAGGGCGTCTGGGTGGGAAGGTGAGCTTGGCTCTAAAGGAGTCACCTGACTATTCCTTTCTGGGCTTCTTTCCCACCCCCACCCCCTGGCTGTGGAGGAGGAGGAGCTCAGAGCTTCTGGATTTAAGAATGAAGCTTTCCTAATCTCTTCTTAAAAAACATGCCAGGGTCTAGTTATCGAATCTTTGAACTAGGACGGACCTTACATATAATTTATTCTACTCCTATCATTTTACGTGTAAGGAAACTGAGGCCAGAGAAGGAGAGTGACATTATCAGCTTGTTCCATGGTCTACTTCGAGAGAAAGACAAATATGAAAAGTATTGCATTGGCCAGTGAAAATTTGGTCGCTAAGAGTTTTCTGTTCCTGTGTCTTTGTGCATGTTTTATCCGTTTCGCTTTTATTGTCTCTGTCTTGATTTTTTCTGTTGCTCAGCCTGCCCCTGTGCCCTGTTTCTCTGTATCTTTTCCTCCCCTCTTCTTCTCCCTCCCCTTCTTCCTTTTCTTCTTCTCTTCGTCCAATTACAAGTCAGATCTGGGTTTCAGACCCAGCTCCATCACTTGGGAGCCTTGGTATCTTGAGCAAGTCCCATAAATTCTCTGACCCTCATTTTCATCCCCTCTACAATGAGGATAATCTCTGCCCTACATCAACAGCATTCTCATAAGGATATCAAGTGAGATCATGAATGTCTATAAAACATGTAAACATGTAGGCTATGACCAGACATATTTGTCTCTCTTACCCTCTTTCTCTCACTGTCTCATCCCTCACTCATCCCTCTATCCTGCCCAGCTGATGTTCACATAGTCAAACCCAATGATAAGTCCTTCTAATTGTTCCTCTTGGTGAGCCAAACAGACTATGAGGATCATGAAGTTTCCACCAAAAGTGGGATTATATGGCTTCATTCAGGTCTTACATTATGGAGTTGGAGAGAGGTTTCTTAAGGTTGATAAGTCCCAAGCCCTAGGCATCAACTCTCAGCCTACTGTAGGGAAAAGAGACCCAATCCTGGTCCTCTTCCCTAGTCCTCTGGCTGTATATTCTGGCAATGATCAGGTGGATGAAGCTTTATGGCCTGGTAGATTTCAGTCTTTCCAAGGAGTTACCAGCCTTGATCAGAGACTCTAGGCTCTAGAAAACCACTGGCAGTCTAGGGAAGTGAGAGATTACATCTGGTAGAGAAGCAGTGCTCTGTCAGGATCAGGGAAAGTGTGGAATGTGCCTCCACTATCTTTCTTCAGACCTCGCCAGCATCAGTTTCCTTAAACTTAGGTGAGTAGTTGGGGAACAGAAGAAGAGTTGTGTTCTCTACCCCATTCCCTCCCTGCAAGCACAAATTACTGCTTAGCTTAAGTTGCACTAGGGATCAGAGCATAACAGGAGAATGGAAGGCTGGCATGGCCAGCTGGCTGGACAACTCCCAATTAGACTTTGTTTCTCATCCTTGAGCCCAAAGCCCCCAACCCCAACACCCCTGGCCCAATTACTGCTGGACAGCATTAACCCCTTGGTGCCCTAAGCTGTTAATGGAATGTTAATTGGCCTAATGGGTTTCATGTCAACAAGTCCTAATGAGCTCTCCTCCTAACGAGCTTGTTATTTTTCTGGACCTGTTTGTCAGTGCATATGTGCATGTACGTCTAGTTCTGTGCTGTGGACCTGGCAGACCAGGGCTGTAGAGAAGGAAAGACAGAGAGAGAGACCCAGAGAGAGAGAGAGAGAGAGAGAGAGAGACCCAGAGAGACCCAGCGACGCGAGAGAGAGATATGTTGCGAGAAATACATGGATGGGGGGAGGGGGATAGAAAGAATTAGATCTCTGGACTGTCCAA
Source organism: Vombatus ursinus (assembly GCF_900497805.2). Classification (NCBI taxonomy): domain Eukaryota; kingdom Metazoa; phylum Chordata; class Mammalia; order Diprotodontia; family Vombatidae; genus Vombatus; species Vombatus ursinus. The sequence continues at coordinate 35,288,626 of NW_020954591.1, read as the reverse complement.
GTTCTACTACCAAGAGGAAAATCCTATTCCTCTACCCTCATCTCTTGATCTAATGTATCACTGAGAAAAAAAGAAAGTATTTCTTTACAGAAATTATAGTGTTAGAGTTTATCATTTCTTCTAATTCATTGGTGAATTCAGTATTTAAAAGTCACCTTTCATTTTTTAATATAACTTCCAACAACTGCCATGGTACAGTAGAAAGGGTAATGACTCTGGAGTCTGAGGATCTGGGTTCAAATCCTTCCTTTACCTATATGACCAGTCCCTTGGGTTTGTGAAGACCCTATCAGAACAGCACAAGCTTTGGCAGGTCCTTTTAATCTCCAAAGACATTAATTACATGGACTGTGTATCAGTTGTCTGACAATCAGTATGGGCAAGTTCAGAGATCATCATCCAAGGTTGGCCATTAGGTGACCCATAAGGGATATATGCTAAGGCATGGAGGTTTTTGATCTTTCAGTGAAACAAGTACCTTTACTGAAGAAACAATAGATATTTTGAAAGAAAATATGGTAAAATATCCACAATCCTTTAATATATGTATATTGTCAGCAAATTTTCATTATGCTAAATTATTTCTCTCATCTTCCATTTATAGATTCGCCTGCTGTCCTTTTAGTATCTAGTAAACATATTTGGGGGTGGGGAGGAAAGCCTGTGGAGGCCATGATACCTTCCTAAGATAGGCTAGTGAACTTTTTTTAATTTATTTTTTTATTTTGACCTTAATAAATATTGAAAAAGGAGCTACTGTTCTACTATGTAAATTTACATAGTAGAACAGAAAACATAGTTGTACATGAAGCTATGAGATCCTATTATGCACAAGCCTTTTTCTTTTTCCTTCTTAAATATGGAATAAATTCAATATGGAACTTTCAAAGCTGTCCTACTTGTTTATCATTCTTTCTGGCCTCTTCTTTTTAGTACTTCAGTCATTCTCTTTTTGTTTTCTTTTTTTATTTTTGGGCTACCTTTTACCTACCTTTCCCACCCCAAATTGAGAGAAAAAAAAGGAAAGAAAAAGAAAACTCAAGAAGCAAATATACATGGTCAAGTAAAACTAATCCTTCATCGACTTTATCTGAAAACGTGTCTTATTCTTGATTTGGAGCCCATCACCTCTCCATCAGGAGGTGACAGCATGCCTTCATCATCTATCTTCTGAAATTGTGTTTGTTCTTTGCATTGATCAAAGTACTTAAGTCTGTCAAAGTTGTTTCTCTTTATATAACATTGTTATCATTGTGTGGTTCTGCTCACTTCACTCTGCATCCATTCATGCATGTCTTCCCAGGTTTCAAAGAAGCTGTCCCTTTCTTTTGTCATTTCATTTGGTGTGTAGTATTATCCCATTACATTCAGCCAATCTCTTAGTTGATGGGTACCACCTTAGTTTCCAGTTCTTTGCTACTATAAATATTTTTGTGCCTATAGATCTTTTTTCTCTTTCTTTGATCTCTTTGGAGTACAGTTTTGCTTAGTAGTTTTGCTGATCAAAGGGTATGCACAGTTTAGTGACTTTTGGGATATAGTTCCAAATTGCTTTCCTGAATGACTGGACCTAATCACATCTCCATCAAGAGTGCATTGATAAACTGTTATGGTCAGGACACTTGAACAGAGTTCTAAGGGACAGAGGTTCTGCCTGCTTCCTAGAAGTCACAAAGTATAAGCTCCTAACCTGATTTGGATATGGACTGGCATTATGGGTGGCAGAGTTTTCTGAGGTTTATCTAGCCCATTTCCACAAACACCAGTCATTTCTAGGCAGTATAGCTCAACTCATCATAATTTTCAAAATATTAACCACTCTTCCAGGCATCTTTAATTATCTGGAATGAGTGAAAAGCAGTTAGAAGTTATACTTTCCTCTTGGAAGAAAGGTGAGGGACTCAAGACTCAGGATGTTGTACACTTTTTCAGACATAGTAGTAACTGTCAACTTTGCTTAATTTTGTTGTAATCTTAAGGGAGAGTCCTCTGAGAGTTACTGGTAAGTGATTGTTGTGTGAAAAAAGAAAAGTATCAATAAAACATTAAAACAAAACCAAAAACAAGTTGTAAGTCAGAGAATGGACTTTTGTATCTGATTTAATTCCTTCTCACTGCAGTATGTTTCTTCTTGCTCTGCCACTGCCAAGCTCTATACCAGGGGTTCTTAACTTTTTTTGTGTGTCAGGCTGTAACAGCCACAGGACCCCTTCTCAAAATAATGTTTTTAAATGCATAAAATAAAATATGTAGGATTACAAATGAAACCAATTATACTGAAATGCAGTTATCAGAATATTAAAAAATAAGTTCAGGTACCCTGGGTTAGAATCCCTGCTCTGTAAAATCAGCCTATGTGTATCTAGATTCTTTCTTAATTATTGGACAGGTAATTCCTACTCCAAGCCTGAAACCTGAGATTTGGTGAAAGGGATCTTAGCTATCCTTTTCTGGGGTGAAACTAATCTGTTAATGTAAATACTTCTAACCCCAGGGACTATGGCCCATACTCCCTCTTCTGGTAACTACTGGTACTACCCTACCCAAGACTGGCTCTCTTGATGGCAAAAACATAAACTGGTTCAGCCAAAGGGCACTTTTCCTTTGCTCTCTTACTTCAATCAATAATATGTCTTACATAATTCTTTCAGATTATTTATCTTTTTTTGTTGTTTGTAGGGAAGGGAGATTCCACACCCATTCCGATTAACCTCACTCTTAGGAAGTTCTTTCTGATGTCTAGCTGGATTCCTTCCTGTGTCTAGGGAACTCCATTCCTTTCTGCTCTTGCCCTCTGTTCTTATGGAGAGCTCCTACTCACCACTGTGAGTTTTGAGTTTGTGAGTACACAAACCAAGCTTGAAGGACTGAATGAAATGAAGCAGTGGATTTAAAATTAACAACATCAACAATCTCCTCTATACTACTTTTCTTATCTCTTGATCCTTGATTTTCCTGAGACTATGCCTGGTGTATAGGTTTATTATAAGGTCAAGGAGCCAAGTCTTTTTAAAAGGCACCATAAAACATTGCTCAGTGGATAGAACACTGTACCTGGAGTCAGGGAGATCTGAGTTCAAGTCTGGCCTCCGATATTTATTAGCTATGACCCATGTCAAGTCACTTAAACTTGCTGCCTCAGTTCTCTCATCTGTAAAATAAGGATATTAATAGTGCCTTCCTCAAACCTGTTATGAGAGTAAAATGAGATAATATCTGTAAAGCACTTTGCAAACCTCAACACTCTACAAATGCTAGCTATTATTAAAAAATATAGCGTAGTGATATCTTTTGGTTTTATATCACCTTCATTTCTAAATACATCACTCTCCCCTATATACGTCACCAGAGAGCAATCTCTTCTAACAACGAATAAAAAAGAAAGGGGGAAAAAAGCAACCAATTGAAACTAGTCAAAACAAGCAACTGAGTCTGATAGTATATGCAATATTCCACACCCATAGCCCTCCATCTTCTACAAAAAGGGGGAGGGGGGCTGTTACACAGTATTCAATTTTGTATGTTTCTATTTGTGTTTTTGTAGTCATTTTGCATATTATTTTCCTAGATCTGCTTAATTCACTTGTATCAGTTCATATAAGTCTTTCTGTGCTTCTCTGAATTTTTCATATTTATAGTTCCTTATAGCACAGTAATATTACACCACATTAATGTGCTTCAGTTTGTTTAGTTATTCTCAAGTTTATGGGCATCTATTTTGTTTCTAGTGCTTTGATACTTGCAAAAAAATAGTGCTGCTATGAATACTACATATGGTACCTCAATTTCTTTATCATTTTTTATCTACTTGGAGTATGTGCCTAGCAGTGGGATCTCTGGACATGGTCACTTTAAAAAAAAATTTTTTTTATTTGCTTTTAGGTATAATTCCAAATTTTCTTCCAAAATGGTTAATCCAATTCACAGCTTCATCAATAATAGTATAGCAAGTGTGCCTACCTTTCCATAGCCCATCTAACAGAGAGTAGACTCTTGGACATCTTCGCTCTAGTTCTAGAGTATTCTTTGAGCCATCAAAGATTCGGAGCTGGAATACTGTGTGAGAATGAAGGAGGGTCTAACAGACCATATAAACTTCTTCATGCCCTATGTGCACAGTAGGATCATAGGAATCTTAGGTATCATATAGTAAAATCCCTTCATTTTACAGATGAGGAAACGGAGTCTTCAGAAAAGATATCCCCACGTCACAGAATTTCAGAGTTGAAAGTGATGTCAAGGGCCCCCTAGTCTAACCCATATCTGATAAAGAATCCACTCTACAATAAGCCCTACAAATAGTCATGCAGTCTTTACTTCTAGGTATCCTGGGAGAGAGAACGCACTACTTCCTAAGGTGGCTTATTCCAGTTTTCTATGGGTCTAGTTGTTAGGCAGGTTTTCTTTATATCAAGCTTCAATTTGTTTCTTTTCATCTCCTGAAAATTCCTTCTAGTCCTGTCCTCTGGGGTCAATTTGAATAAATCTAATCCCTCTTTCCTATGATAGCTATCATGTTCCCCTGAAGTCTTTTCTTCTCTACGGCCATACAACCCCAGTTCCTTCAACTAATGCTCATAGGCATGAACCTTTCATCACCATGTCCTTCACTTTCCCTGTTGCCTCCTGGACCTTCAGCTTGTCAGTGTTGGTTCTCAAATGTGTCAACTAGAACTCCAGATTTGGTGTGACCAGGGCAAAACATGGTCTATATTTTTTAAATTCTGGACACTAGCCCTCTCAAAACAGCTTAAGACCAGAGGCATACTTGTCCAATGTTGTATTTCCCAAGCAATAGTCTTTCAATGTAATAACTCTATTAAGCCCCAGTTCTTAACTCTTTCTCATTCTTGGAACTGTAGTGGGATGGATTTCCCAAAGCAGACTCATGCTGCAGGGTATCAAGCAGCAGAATCATTTAGAAGCCCAGGTTACTAATGTTCCCCCTTTCTTCCTGAAAAAGTACAAAATATGTATTTTTTCCCATAGGCCAATATATAAATGCCCCATTGCCTCCTGGGGAATCTTGCGCCTTCTGTTTCATTAAGGGTATAAATCTACATTACAAGTTCATGCCTCACTTTTCCTTCACAGTTTGGGAATTATGTGGAAATAGTTGGGGAGGAGGGTATAGCCCAAGCATCTCAGTTTGTCTAGGACAAATGAAAGAAGGTAAGGACAGGGCTTCCATCTGGTATGGAAGAAGGGAGATTTCAGCACAGTACTTTATCAATGGGAAAGGTATCCCTTGACCCAAAGAATGGTAGGTATATTGGCCAGTATTGCTCTACACTGTGGTTCATAGATTATAGATCACAAGCTAGACAGAATCTTTGAGATCACCTACAAGAATCCCCTTATTTTTTATTTATTTATTTGTTTTTTCAGCTGAGCAAACTAAGGCCCTGAGAGGTTAAGTATCCCCACACCCCATGTACAGTCAGGTTGTGTAGCCAGCCCCATGGTTTCCATTTCTAAATATTTCAGAATGTGACTAGCATTCTATTTCTTTGGATGATGGTATTGCCAGGCTGGCTTTACTTACAGAGGCTCCCTGGGTGCAGTTTACTCGCCATGGACTTGAATTACTAGCTAAGTGCACATATATGTTTGTGTGCAAATACATATAAACACTCTTAAACACATCTATTCAGAGACACACACGAAACAATGATGAAGTCAGAGAGCTGTGCCTAGCACGGTCTCTGTCTCTCTTTTCCATATTCCCTTCCCAGTGTTGATGAGGTACACCTTCCCCTTTTCTTCCTATGTACTTTGGAAGTTGGGTATTCACCCAACTCTCTTCATTTGTAAAATGATCATAATAATACTTGTATTGCCCACCTTACAAGATTTGGGGGTTAAAAAGATAGATGTAGTGACCTGCCTAATGTCCTGTACATCATCAGTGGCAGAGTTGGGACTACGACCCAGGTTACCTGGCTCTGGGTCCAGCAGTCCATCTATTATACTGAACACTTTAGAGTCAGCGGGCTACAGAAATATAATTGTTATTATGTCTGAAGGACCCAGAAGGAGTAAGGGAATCTGAGGCATGGGATTCCAGGATAGAGATAACTAAAAAACTAGGCGAGTGGGTTCTTCCTTCCAGGACATTCCCTAGCTTCCTCTTGGAGAATAGTTGGGAAAGGGGCTGTGAGCATGTCAAGGATCAATGCCACTGGAGGCTTGGGGTGCTGCTCAGAGTCTCCCATCCCCCATTTTTCTATACTCTCATCAGCCAGGCTGTAGGCTGTCCCCTCACCCACCCACAAGGCCAGAAATGCTGATGAACAAAGCATTGCTACTAATGTGCAGCTGCTTTGCATATGATTTGAATATTGTTTATTTCATGTCAAAATTGCATAGCAATCCTCCTTTACCCCACCCTCCACCCCCACTCCTATTTACACACACACAGAGCTACTGCTCCTTTCATGAAGGGCCTCCAGCCACTGCTGGCCAGCCTTGAAAAATGGCTTGTTGGGCTCTGGGGGCTCCCCAAATGCTTGGTGTTGTTAATGGTGTGGCCCATTTCTCCCACCCACAGGTCCTCGATGTGAAACAATCCCATGATGCAACATGCCTCCCCAGCCCCAGCTCTGACAATGATGGCCACGCAGAATGTCCCCCCGCCACCTTACCAGGACACCCCGCAGGTGAGTGTGTAGCCCCTGCCGCCTTCCCCACCTTTGTCCTACTAGAGCCAAGCATTGACTGGTATTTTTGCCACTAAGTAATAAACAGGTAAAAGGAATATAGTAACCTAGAACCTAAAAAGTGGGACTTCCTGACAGCCATCTTAACTAGAATGTTTAGTGTAGCACTGGGACCAAAGTCACAGTGTCAAGGTTAAGCAGAACCAACTGTCTTTCAGCTATTAACTCGTGGCACTTTTTCTATTGGTACTTCCCACTCCCACCTCTTATATTGTAGATGACTTGGAGTGATTTTGAATCAAGAACACTTAGGTTAAAATCCAGTCTTGGATATTTATTAATCTTGTAACCATGGGCAAGTCACTCTCCTTAAGCCTCTATTTCTTCATAATATAATAATATCTTTAATACCAATCACAGAATTTTCAAGAGAATCTATTGAGATAATGTATATAAAGCAGTTTGTAAGTTTTAAAGTGGCATGTGCATTTCAGTTACCTGGATTTGGCAACTTTCTTGCTGTGCGATTCCATATAGTAAGCTTCCTGGGGACAAGGATCACATGGGATGAAATAACAAGCTTTTGCTGCTTTCTTTGTCTTTTGTTTCTGTGGCTACCACCTAAGGACTCAGGAACTCCTTCCTAGGGGCAGTAATCTCTAGAGCATAGCCCTGCTGTCCTATATTGGTTCTATATCTCTCCTAAACAGAAAAGAATTTAAGGAGCAAGACTTCAATGCAACAAAATTAACAGTACATTTGTAAATATTGATCAAATGATGAGTTACATAGAAACAAGCAATAAGTACCCAGCAAAGTTACAGAATCCATCTTTGTCCTGTTCTGAAGATGTGTGTTGTTAGATCTGGGGTTTTTAAATCTTGTTATGTCATGGACCCCTTTGTCATTCTGATTGAAGCCTGTGGTCTCCTCAGAATAATGTTTTTAAATGCATGAAATATGTAGCATTGTGAAGGAAAACAATTATTGAAATACAGTTTTCAAAATATGTTAAAAAAAAAAAGTTGAGGCCCCAGGTTAAAAACCCCTATATTAGAGATCCATCAGTCCTAGATTGTTCTACTCAGTCACCCAAATCCAACTTCTTTGCAGTACTCTTTGTTCTCTGCCTTATTTTTAATAAATCCGTCTTCTCTTCTTAGTTCAGTCATCACCTCTTCTCATCTCCAAACCCACATTTCTGTCTCTACCATGATAATCAATTGGTATCTCAACCTTATCATGTCTAGAACTAATTCATCATCATGTATTCTATTCCCAAGTAACTCCAGCCTTGTTCTTCTTCCTGACTTCCATATTTTTGCTAATGGCACTGCTATCTTTCTATTCACACAGTCATCCATTGTATATAACAACCAAAAAAAGTATTCAAGGTGCATGTACTCTGGGACCTGTTTTTTCCCCAACTCATATTTCTCTTGTATCCATCAGACACTGACCCTCTCCATATATATATCATCTAACATTTTGTTTTACCCCGCTATTTTACCCCTCTTTAATGTACTGGAGTTTGTTTTTTTTTTACAATTAAATTTTATTTTCAAATGAAGATCTCCCCTCTTCCTCCTACTTTTCCTCCCTACCCGCATTGAGAAAGCAAGAACACTACCCATAGTACAAACATGTGTAGGCAAACAAAACAAATTCTCAAAATGGTCACGTCCAAACAAAATGTCTCAATCTGCTCTCTTGTGTCCGTCATGATTCTATGAGGAGTGGAACAGCATATTTCATCATGAGAGCTCTGGAATTATCATTGGCCATTGTGTGAATCTCTCTAAGGTACTTATCATGGCATGTTATATATTGAAATTATCTGTACTTCTGTCTTATTCTCCAACTAGATTTTAAGCTTCGTGCTGGCAGGGACCACGTTTTAACTGAATTTTCTATTTTCCCAGCACCTTGGACAGCACTATTCAAATAGGAAGTGTGTAATTAAAGTTTGTTGAATGAATTCATAGGACATAGCATAATACCCTGTTATTCTCTTATAAAGTCTCAACTCTTTTTTCTATTTAGCTTTTTGTGTGACCTCCACCCCTTTCCTCGAATTTCCTAAACCTGATAAAAAGGAGATATCATATTGACCTTGTTCCAAGTGGTCACTGAGAAGCAGATCATTGGCCCTGTGCATAGACATTAGTGTTTTCTTATGGACCTTGGTTCAAATTATGGGTACACCAAGGCAACAAGAAGAAATACAGCATTGAGGTATAGTAAGAACTTTACTGAAGAAGATAGGCTCACATTTTCAGAATCAGGAGGAAGCCTCAGGAAAGACCTTGCAGGAAGATAATCTATACAGAAAACTTCCAACATCTGGTTGGAGGCTTCCAGCAAGCTTAATTAGTGTAGTCTCTTTCATTCTGACCACCAGGAAGTATGCAACCCAGAGAGTCAATTAGATCTCTAACTAGCTCCAGATAACAGGGGTCACCTGGCCATGTTCTCACCACTGCCCAAATATAATTCTGCTGACCAGGGTCTGACCAAGGGAGACTCTTTGTTCAGCCTGGCTCTCTAACTGAACTCTTGTACACATTCTGTCTCCTACACTGCTTCTGTCCCAGGAAATTGGAACTGAACTGGAGATTTGTTAACAGCCTCTATATTCAGCACATTGTAGTTCTTCTTATCCCCAGGGCATGGAAAGACACAGATTGGCCAACTTGAGAAATAAGCAAAAGGACAAAAATAATTTATCTTGGATAAGGGAAGTCTGGTTGTAAAATTCTGGGACTTGTTTACTATATTTAAGGCCATAAATGGTTATTTATTACATGGAAACAATAAATAGCTAGTGAATGCCCGTATCTGCACAGGGTACAATAATATAGAATCTCCACAATAGGGATGTAGTTTAGCTATAAGCTAGAATTTCCCAGAGTAAAAGATATAAAACTGCTACAAAGGTCATGGACTTCTTGCTCTAGAAATTCTTCATGGAACTCACCCCTTATAAGAGAAGAGGATTGGACCATATGATTTCTAAGGTCCCTTCAAGCTCTGAAATGCTTGATCATCTCCAACAATTTGAACAGTGTACTTGTAGAATGAACTAGATGATTTCTGCTGGGGGGGGGGGGAGAATTCACAATTCTTATGTGATAAATCAATCAATAAACTTAATGTGTATTAGACATTGTGCTAGGTGCTAGGGATACAAATACAATAAATGAAATAATTCCTGACCTCAAGGAACTTGAACTCTAATGGAAGAGATGACAGGGACACATAGAAGTGTGTATAGGATAAATATGAAGAGATTAAATGCAAGCTAGTTGGAGAGACAGAAAACCCTAGTTAATGGAGGGCTCAAGAAATGCCTTGCCTAGAAAGTATGCTTAAGCTGTCTTGAAGGAAAAGAGGGATTCTATGAAATAGAGGTGAGAAGGAGATGCATTCCAGGCATGAGGAACAGTCAGTACAAAGGCAAGAAAATGAGATATTATGTGTAAAGAACAGATAGAAGGCCAGTTTGGCTGGATCAAAGAGTGTAGAAAGGACAGTAAGTGCTCGATAGGTTGGGGCCAGGTTGTGAAGGGTTTTACAAACTAAAAAAAGGAGTTTATATTTTATCCTAGTGGCAATAGGAAGCCACTGGAGTTTTATTGAATAGAAGAGTGATATGGTCGGATCTTCAGGACTGGGACTGCCCTTGGAAACAGGGAGCCACAAAAAGTACCTTCGTATGTACTTAGGATAGCATATCTGTCTCTCACAGTCTTATCATATCCCCTTTGCTTCCCTGACTCTCCCCTCTCCTTCTACCATAGGGTCCTATAAGTGAGGCATGTCAGTCTTCCCCAGTTGGCATTTTCTTCTGTAGCTCAGGAAAGATGCTGCACCATTGCCTACAGAAAGGAGACAGAGGATGAACACCTTGAATTTAGCCCCCTCTCTCAGAACCTTTCAAAAGATCCTATCTCCATAGACTTGGGTGCAGCCTCAATTCCTTCTTCTCCCTGAGCCATTGTCAGCAGGGTAGCTTGATCTACATGGGTCAAAACAAGAAAAGGCCAAAAAAAAAATTTAAAAAACAAAACAAGAAAAGGCACTGGGAACCACTTTGAGGGCTGTTAGATACTCTCTTCATATGGTAAGTCATGGTTGGGAGAGGAGAGATGGGTCCAAGCAGAATGTAGGGCTAAGCTCTTGAAGGAGAAATTCCTTCTATATAAAGTTTCCTCTTCCAAAGTAATGATTTTATTAATGATAGAGCACTGGCCCTGAAGTCAGGAGAACCTGAGTTCAAATCCAGCCTCAGACCAAACACTTGACATTTACTAGCTGTGTGACCCTGGGCAAGTCGCTTAACCCCAATTGCCACAAAAAAAAAAAAAGCCTAAACTTGCTTCTTTGTGATGTCCACCCATTGTGCCACATTATGGCCTCTGGAGTCAAACTGAACAAATTGAATCTCTCTTCTATGTGACAGCCCATCAAGTCTTTCAAATCAGCCATCATGTTCCTAATTCTGCTCTTTTCTAAGTAAAAGCACCCGTAGCTTCTTCATCCTGTCTTCATATAGCATGATCTGGAATCCCTTTGTTTTCCTAGTTGCCTTCCTGTAGACATTCTTTCATTCATAAATGTCTTTCCTAAAATGTGGCACCCAGAATAGAAAAAAATTACTCCATGTGTGTTCTGACCAGGGCAGAGAAAGGGAAACCATCGTGCCTTTAGTCCTGGGACACTATGCCTTTCTAAATGCACTCTTAAGGTTGCCTGTCCTTTTTTGACTGCCATGTCACATTGTTGACATGGCTTCAATCCATTAAAACTCCCAGATCTTTTTCCAGTGAACTATGGTTTAGCCATCCTCCCTGCCCCCATTTCCACTTCTCATTTTGGGCTTGTGAAATTCATCTGTTGAGCTCAAGCTTAAGATTTTGTATATAAAATATATATGTATATATGTATATGCATATATAGTCTATATCCCTATTGAATTTAATCTTATTACATTCTTCCCAGTTGTAACCTGTCAGCTTCTTTGAGGATCTTGATTCTATCATCCACCATATTACCTATCCCTCCTACATTTGTATCATCTGCAAATTTAATGAGAATATCACCAATGTTTTTTTTTTCCTCCAAGTCATTGGAAAGAATGCTAGATTTTGAATCAGAGAACTCTGGCCCTAACATTTATATTTGTGTGACCCTGGGAAAGTTATTTAACCTCTCTGGTCCTCACTTCCTTATTAAAATTATAGGGGTAAACTTAATAACCTATGGTCTCTTCTGGCTTTAAGTCTATGAGCAAGTAAATGATAAAAATGTTAAGACAGTATGCAGTGAAGCACAGATCCCTATGACACCCCACTGGAGACAGCCTTACAAGTTAGCATCAAACCATTCATTCCTTTGTGTCCAGCTCTTTAAGTAGTTCTGAATACACCTTAAAGCAGTGGCATCAAACTCAAATAGAAATAGGAGACACTAAATCTTACTTAGGGATCCATGCAGGCCGCATATTGACTTAGAAAACCACATGTTTGCATTTTTCTTTTTTTATTAATACATCAACACATTAAAATCAAATAGGAACTACATTTTAATCTGGTTCATGCCACACTCAGGAGTGTTGTGGGCCACATATGGCCTGTGGACTTTTAAAGTACTAGTATCTAGCCCACATCGCTTCAACTTCTCCATTTAGAATAACATCAAAGATGTTCTCAAATACTTTACTAAAATCTAGGTAAGCTACATATAAATCAGCCCTCTCATCAACCAGCCTAGTTACCCTGTCAAAGAGGGAAAAGGTGTTATTCTTGCATGACCTGTTCTTGAACAGTTCATGACCTGTTCTTGAACAGGTCATGCTGGCTCCTTGTGCTTGATACTTGCTTTTCTAGATAATCACAAACCATCCCTTAGTGATATTTTTCTGGCTCTACTATCTTCCCTTTTTCCAAAATGGGAATAATTGCCCTTCTTTAGCTGTGCAGTACTTTTCCCATTGACCATGATCTTTCTTTTTTTTAAATTAAATTAAAATTTTTTTCATCAAAATTAAATTAATTTCTTTTTTTAAATGTAAGTTAAATATTATTTTCATTTTGAACTTAAACACCAAATAGAATAAGTATGTGTTTGTAATTGTGTCTGTATCAGAAGTTTTCATCTTCTTTTGTCTAGTTTAGAGGAAAATGAGGTTCATGGGATACCCGTTCCTTTCACTGTTTCATCTATGTGTATATATTCTTTATCTCATTCACCCCAAATGTATGAAATAATGAATTACCTTCCCTTTTCCCCCCTTTCTTCCCTAATATTGCCTCCTAACTCATTAACTTTATGTCTTTAAGACATTAGGGTTCTGAAAAGACATTTGTTACTTCTTCCCTGTAACATGTAAATAACTCATACTTAAATAGCCTCTCAAAATTGATCTACTGTGTTACCTATGTTTCTCAAATTCTGCATTTACATTTTAAAGTTTTTAATTTTAAATGTCTCCTAAAGTTTTGATCATTTTATCAGGAATGCTTGGAGCTCTCTATTGCAGCATTAAAGATCTGTTTTTCCCCCTTTTAGGGTTATAATCAGTTTTGCTCAGCTTTTGTCTTTTGCTTTTTGGAATATCATATTCCAAGCTCTCCTAGTCTTTAAATTTTCAGCTACCAAGTCTTATGTGATCTTGACTGCAACTCCATGGTACTTGAACGTTTTCTTTTTGCTACTTCTAGCATTTTATCTTTGAGTTGGAAGTTTCAGATTTTGGCTATGGTATTCCTGGGAATTTTCATTTGGTGTTTTATTCAGGAGATGACTGGTGGATTCTGTTTTCATTTTGCCCGCTGACTCTAAGAAATCTAGGTAATTTTCATTTATGATTTCTTTAAATAGAGTATCCAAGGTTCTTTTGGTTATGATTTTCAGATAATTTGGAGATTCTTAGATTATCTCTCCTTGACCTATTTCCCAGATTAGATGTTTTTGTTACTATATACCTTCCATTTTCTTTTGCTTTTTTTATTTGTTCCTTCTTTTAATTCGGTGTTAATGTTTCTTATTGCCTCAGAGTCATTTTTTTTTTCCTGTTTGACTCATTCTAATTTTTAAGGAGGTCACTTCTTCAGTAAGCTTTATCACCCACTCTGTTAAGGTATTAATTCTCTTTGCCATTTTTTTCCTCCCTAGCTATTCCATTTTGTTTCTCTTAATTTCTTTTAGTCCTTGTGACCAAAACATTCGTTTCTCTGAGGGTCTACTTAGACTTTTGTAGGTTTACAGTTTTCTTTTGTGTTTGCTTTTTTTTTAAACATTTTTTTCAATTAACAAAAATTCATTTTCTCTCTTCCCCCTTAAAGAGAAATGAAACCCCAAAGTATTTTTTCATTGTGTTCAAAGTCTTTTTTTCTTCTCTTTACTCATCTCTCCAGCCTCAGTTTCTGAATTGGGGGCTGTTCTTGGGTCAAACTCTGCTCCTACGCTTCTGGATGGTGTGGGTAGGCCTTAATCAAAAATTTAGGTGGCTGAGACTAGATCCTGACTTTTGTAGGAATTGTCTGGCCTTCCTCCTTATGTGATTCAGTCCCAGGTTGCTTGGATTCTGGGTTGGACATGGGTTGACTGTTTGCTAGTTTAAGCCATGAACTTCTTATATGCTAGTCTGGCCTTGACTAGACGAGGAATGAAACCTCTGTGTCTCCCTTACCTATCTGGATAAGGCTTTCACACTGTGGCACTAAGCTACCTTGTACTTTGTCTTCTACCTGACCTTGGAATCAGGTATGCCTAAATTCAAATCCTGCCCCAGAAACTTACTAGCTTTATGATTCGGGCAACTTGATTAACTTTTCTCAGCTAGTTTTCTCATATATAATGGTAAGGACAATAATAACACCTTACTCTCTAGGGTTGTTGTGAGGATAAATAAGATAACATATGTAAAATACTTGGCAAACTTTGAAGTGCTATGTAAATGTTGGTTTTTATTATTGTGAGTTGGAGAACATCTCTGGGCTTCTAAAGTCCTCTGAAATCATGAGACACAAGTCTGCCCCATCCTTCCTTCTCCCACCTCTTCTGTCAGTACCAGGGGAGAATGAGCAGCATTGAGGGAAGAGGATGAAAAATAGGGACATTGTCATATATAGTACATATTTGCATTTATTCATTCTGTGTTTATACTTTGTCTATTTATATATACATTTGCTGTCTATCCCATTAGAATATAAATTCCTTTAGAGTAGGGATTATTTTATTTCTTGTATTTGTATCTCCAACACTTAACATTGTACCTGACACATAGTAGGAACTTAATTCTTGTTGGGAATTGATTGACATGGTATAGGAAGGATGGTACAGTTTTAAAAAGCACTTGCTATGGAATTAGAGAGTTTGTGTTTTAATGTATCTCTGCCTCCTGTGATCAGGTGTGTCTCTGGGTCTCAGTTTCATCATCTTTAAAATCAGGAGGTTGGCGTTGACAGTCTCCAATGACCCTTCTGGTTCTAAGTCTATGATCCTATCACTTTATTCTCAAGGACTTACACTCCATCTTATCTGGGTCACAGTGCTGTCTGTGGTATTTTCTTGCTCCAACACATGGGGAGAAGATATTCCCTGACCCTGGGGGAGCTATGAGGTGAACTCATTAAGCAGGTATAAGGCAAGGAGTCTCATCCTCTCCTACCTTGGCCCACAGTGCTCTTAGCCTCCATGCTGGTTGGAGATAGCCTGTAGGCTGGGGAGATTGGTTCCTGGTTCCTCCCCCTCTTAAGAATTCTGGGATTAGCCTAGCCATGTTCCTTCCTTTCCAAAGTTTCACCAGCTGGGGCAGCTGGGAGAAGTTTTGGCCTGGCAGGGATTAATTGGAGAGCTGCAGCCTGTGCTGCCCAAGAATGTCAGTTGGGGGGTAGTTAAGTGTGAAAAGACTAATTTAATTCACATTATACTGCTGGATTAACAAATCACAGCTGCTGTGGGGAGGAGGAGGAGGCTGTTGCAGCCCCAGGTCCTTAGCCCCCTGTGGATCAAGAGCTGTATTGGCCTAGGGGATGGGGAGATTGTTTGAAGACTTCTCAAAGCCATTAGCAGGGGATAGGGGAGTGGAGGCTGATTTGGGGAATTTTCTTTTGGATCGATCTCCAGGACCTTGGATCTGAAGGTTATAGAATTATAGGCTGTTCAAGCACATAGGGAGGCTAGAAGTCATAAGCCAACTCTCTCATTTTAGGTACCTTAGGCTCAGAGAGCTAAAATAGTTATTTCCAAGGACACATGGCCTTAAACAGAGAACTAGGACCCAAATCCAGTTCTTCTGACTCAAATACCGTATACCAACCTTGATCTTCAAGGATGCCTTTACTGAAAAATTTGCAACTTTTTTTTCTGCAAAGAAATAGTTTTGGCCTGAGATTAACACTGCAATAGCCACTGGTCTCATTCTGTTTTTTACAGGCCAGTATCATTTCTGGTGGTCTATCTCACCAAATAAAGAAGAAAAAAAAAAGATACAGTGTAATCAGTGAAGTGAATAAACCAAGGAGATATTGAAGAACTGTCTCCCTATGGATTGCTTTTGGCTCTCTTTGTAGTCTCAACATGTATCACAGTGGCTGGCACATAGTAAGCACTTTATAAATATGCTTATTGGTTTATTAATGTTTCACTGATTTCTTACATCACTGGGCAGTGATGGTATTGTTGGTATGATGTATTGATGATATCATTCCTGGGGACCAGATAGACTTTTAAAAACCCTCCACTGAGCTAACTCCTAGATACATACTGGAGGAGGTTAAAGGGGGAAGTGCAGGAAACAAAAGCATCTGGTAGATGGGGGGGGGGGGGGGCGATCCCATTTTCATCTCTTTTAAGCCAGGCTGGACTCTGAGGCCAGTTGGCCTGGGGCTTTCTGAGCCTTTTCCCTTTCCCCTCTTCTTCCCTGCTGTGGCTTTTAGGAATGGCTTCTTTCTGTGACTGGCCTTTCAATAAATTCTCTCTCTGATCCCAGAGAAGCTGGTTTGTACCAACCGCTCTCTCTCTTTCTCTCTCTCTCTCTCCTTGTCTTCTTTGTCTCTTTCCTTCCCAATCTCTTTCCCCATTCCATTTCTTTTCCTCCTCTCTTTTCATCTGGCTGCCACCCTCCCCTTTCCATCCTCCCCTCCTGGCTACCTTTGCTCTACTGGCTTCCTCATGATGCTCATTTGTGATTAAAAAAAAAAACCTGGGAACTTTTAGGTGTTAGAATATCTGGAAACCATAAGCGAAAGAAAGGTAACCTCAGTCCAGGCCCTTACGGGAGCCCTTCCTAAGCATAGAGATTCGGAGACTCTGCATTTTCTTTCATTCCCTGGCCTTGCTCCTTTCTAATCCTGTGTGACTTGCTACTATAATATCCTGAGACCTCTGTTCACTGAGACTATGTCGGAGTCCCAGGTTCTACCACAAGTAAGAGAATGGCCAGTGGAGGCAACTGAAGCTTCTGAAAATAAAGAAGAAACCAAACCCAGAGCCTTCCCTCTGAGACTACAGCAACCATTTTAATAATGTTCTCCTTGTGCTAAGGGCTAGCATAATCTATTCAAATGCACAGGAGGATCTCACTTTCGAAAATTAGGAATCCGAATTAAAATATTCCCAAGCTCAGGACCTTCTTCATAGTAAATTAGAATTTTTTTCAAGGGACGTTCTTTCTTAGCAATTTCATTCTTGAAGTTTGGGGAATAAAGTTATTAAATGAAGGTCTTTTTTTCTTCCCTTCTTTTTAGCAGAAAAGCATTAATGGCAACATCCCATCGTATTTGGGACCAGGACAATTGATGAGATGGCAAAGTGGCTTTCTCCTGTGATTTCACACACTTCTAGATGGTTGCCCTCATTCTGTCTTGGGGAAGCTGTTCTTAGTTGCATGGACTGGGCCACTGCGTTTATTATACAATGGAAAGGAAACGTGACTAAAGGAAGGGCAACAGCAACAAGGCCCTTTGACCCCTTAGTGCGGGCAACCACTTCCTTCTGCTGGAGGTGCCTCTGTTAAACTTGACACAAAGTTTAGCTGCACCTACGGCTGCCAACAGTGCAATCAGAGATCCTATCTATCAATCCTGGCGTGCTTTTTCTTGGTCTACAAGATGCAGATAGAATTTAGAAGCTCTCAGAAGGTACCAATAGTCAATCTATTGTCTCAGTGTAAAGATATTCCCAACAAGGGTCACATGTGTGGTCCATATACCCGTCCTGTCTAAGGCGCTCATTCCCTGCATCACGTATCCGTGGCTCCTGCAGCCTGGCTACTTGCCACTTGGATGATTACAAACTCTTCCTCTCCAGGCTTCTTGCCTCTAATACCTGTGGAATGACCTTTAACCCAGTTGCCAAAGATGTCTTCTCTTCTTGTTCTTTCGACCATACTATGCCCCCTTCTTAAGGTCCTAATAGACTCATCTTGCCCCATAGTATTTTCTTAGGCCTCAGAATGAGTGCTCTGATTTTGGTTTCTTTGTTACATAGCTTTAGTTGCCCCCACTGGCCATCTTCTTGCTTGTGGAGGAGCACACACCCCAGCCTAGACCCTTTCCTCTAGCACAGTACTTGGCATAGAGGCAGGTGTTTAATAAATGCTTGTTAACTGAATGACTTTCAGGAAAACCTGCTCTGTATCTCCATTCTTCAATTTATCCCACTTCTGCTTCTGAAATTTATAGTATAGTAGAAAGAAGACTGTACAGAGGGTTAGGGAGTGATCCTGGCTCCAACATTGCTTGAGTCTGTGTTTCTCAAGCTGCCCCACACAGACAGCATGGAAAGACCTTGAGGCCTTGGGTCTGAATGCCAGCCTTTTCACTTAGAGTACTTCTGTGTGACCTTGGGCAACTTTATTTTCTTGAGGAAACTTGGACTCAGTGGCCTGAAGTCCCTTTCCCCTCTGAGTCAGTATACCTGTGGTACCTAAGCACCTTGATAAGCATTCTCTTTTATGTTACTCAAGCACCTTCTGAAAGCCTACTTCCTCCAGGAATCCTTCACATATTAAATGGAAGAGAGGGGGTAATTTCTCTAGCCTCAGCCTTTCCACCATGGAATTCCCAGCATCCCTATGGCCACAAACTACTCCACAAATTCTTTTCTCCTTAACTTGTATACAAGATGGCTATAATAGTAATAATGTAGCATTATGGAAGACTTTAATAGTAACAGAATTTTTGTTGCACTTAAAGTTAGCAAAGAGTTTTACACGTTATCTCGCTTCATTCTCAAAACAGTTCTGTGAAGTAGATGTTATTATTATCCCCATTTTTCAGATGAAGAATCTGAGAAGTTGTGACTTTTCCTTGGTTACACAAGTAGGTATTTAAAGCCAAATTCAAACTCAGGCCTTCAGGACTCCAAATCTAACATTCTCTCCTCTACCCCACCTATAGGTACCAAACTAAATATTTTATCTGGTCTCCTTCTGCAGTATTAGACTTCAGCTGTCTGTACATCCTCAATGTGTCTGTCTATTTGACTATTAGGCTAGAAAGAATGGCAGAGACCTTTTTTGCCTAACTCTTTAGACACAGCCCCACACAAAACTGGGAACTAAAACAAGTATTTTGTATAAGGCATCACAAAATGTTAACTTTGGAAAGGATTTTAGAGATTTTCTATTCCTCTTGGACATATGAGGAAAGTGAGACTCAGAGTAGTGACGTGTCTTGCACATGTAGTTAGCAGCAAACCCAAGACTAGAGAGAATCCAGATCTCCTGATTCCCTCAGACTGATGCTTTTCCCCATTCTGTTCCCTCTTCCCCCTTACTGCCTTTTAAATATAACAGGTAGTTTGAGACACAATAGCCTATACATCATAGCTGCACAGAAGGAATTCACCTGCTGGGTAATAATAAAAAGATATCTATATCCCTAATTGTTATGGACTGAAGCTTTCCCTATTCCCCCATGAAGCCTGGAGGGAACTCTTAAGAGATGATAACTCCAGCTCCTAGGAAATTTTTCCAGAAGGCAATCTGAGATTTGATGGGTGGTCTGAGAGGGAAAAACATACTTTCTGTAGTTTTCCAAGTTGATGGGGGAGCAGGAGGGTCCTGAGTTGTTGAATGCTCTGCCTAGAGGCCTGATATCTTAATGGCTTCTCCCTTCTACTTTGGGAAACTTGTTCTACTCTGCAAGGGATAGATCTGAGCTTCTGGTAGGGGAGCTTTAGGGGAAGGGCCCCCCACTCCATTGAGAGTGGCCTAGGCATGCCTTTCTTGTGCTTTCTACTGCCTCTCCCTCCTCCCATTTCACTTTAGCCCACCCCACTCTGGCCAGGCTGGACAGACAGCCAGCATTGGGAAGCTGGACAGGGCTTTGATCAGTCATTAGAATCCCCATGCTGGTTTCATTAACTCAGAGGCAGGAGGGGGCAGCTGGGGCCCCTGGCTGTGAATGGCCTCCATCCAGGCCATGCAGCTGTGACGGGCAGCCCTGGGTTCAGATGTTTTCACACTTGCTTTACATTCCTCTCATCTCTTTAAGGGCTGCAGAGCCCCCTGCCTTCCAGGCTGCTGTTGAAACACTCACTTTGCAGCAATACAGTGAATTCAGCCAATTTCAAAGTTCCCCTGAGCCTTTTCTGTGGCAGTGATTGACAGCTCCCTGTGGCCCCAAGGGCAACACCCCAGGGACCCTGTTTAGGGACTTATCTTCTCTCTCTTTGACATATCCACACTGGCTTTTCTCTTCTTTTTTTCCTTTTCTTTCTTTTTTTTTCCCAGCCAGGTCTTTCTTCTCTTTGTGCACGCCCTATCTCTCTATCTTGTCTGTAGCCGTCTGTTTTTTAAAAAATTGAACAAGGTCCTTCTTGACTTCGCTCACTCAGCTGCCTGACCACCCTGTGGTTGTGTTGGCTGAAGAAGCTTCAGAGCTGAACTTCAACCGTAGGCTTAATTCATGTGCTCTTTATGTCTCTTGTTTGGTATACAGTCAGCAAATTTACTTTTAAATGTGGGAAAAGTCAATTGTTGAATGGCCTGGCTGTGCTTTTCCTTAGATAATTCTGTTCTTCACCTAGACCTCAAATCCTGCTGTTATATTGTCTATCCTCTAAACAGCCATGGAAATAAGTGTAAATCCATATGTAAAAGGCTTAAAAAGAAATCTGGATGGACCTAATGAAAATCATGCAGTGAGCCTCATGAGAAACTTCTTATGTTCTCTTCTCCTTTCCTTTCGTCTTCATGGGCAAGGTGCTAGAGGATTCTAAGCATTTGTTGTAGGTCGATTCTGGTATTCTTAGAGCTTAGTGATCTGGAAACAGAAATGAGAGGGAGTATGATGGCAACCTGGGGATTTTTTTCTAGCTTTACTATTGGGTTCTATGCTGCATTAAATGCAATTACTTTCACTACTCTGTGCTTCAGTTTCTTTTTAAAATAGGGAAAAATACTTTACCTCACACACAGGCTTTTTGAGGAAATCAAATGAGATAATAAATGTAAAAAGCTTTTGAAAGTGTGAAAATTAGTGGTAGTTGGTGGTTTTTTTATTTTGTTGGGAAAGAACATCAAGGCCCATGAAGATTTTGCAAGCTAAGCATTTGTTTAGAAGTATTTAAAAACAATAATTTTCCAAATAATAATATATGCATCCCTTCCTGTGTTGCTTTTGAATTCTTCCTCAGTTTTTTTCATTCATTCAGACTATAGGCTAATAAATTAATAACATATTTGGAATTTGTAAAAGCCCAAGTGCCTGACAGTCCATCAGAGTAGCTGAATTTAGCCTGACTCAATTGTTATTCCATGTGGTACAATGGAAAGAGTACTGGATTTGGAGTCAGAGGTCCTGAGTTCAAATCCTATCTCTGCTACTTCCTACCTATGTGACATTGGGCAAGTAATTTAACATTTCCTGACCTCAAGTGTCTTCATCTCTACTTGAAGGGGTTGGACTTCATGATGTCTGAGACTCCTGCCTGTTCTAAGTCCATGATCCTATGATTTATCTTTTCACTCTTCTCAAGGAGACTGAGTTGGAGAACGGGTCAGGTTTAGAGGACCTCAAATGATTAACACTGAATCACAGAATCTCAGGGCTAGGTGGGACCAATCCAACCTCCTCAGGAATCCCCTCTATAGCATCACAAACAAGTAGCCATAAACAAAGCTGGCAAAAAACCAGAAAATGACAAATTCTCAAGAAAGTGTGGGAAAACAAGGACTTTATTGTAATGTTGGAACTGTGAACTGGAGTGGCCATTCTAGAAAACAATTTGGAACTATAACCAGCAAGTTATTAATTTGTGCATACCCTTTCAGCCATCTGTATCCCCACCAAAAAGATCATCGAAAGAGGGGAAATAACCCATATGTATAAAAAATACTTAAAGCAGCTTTTTTTTTTTTTGTGGTGTCAAAGAATTAGAAATTGAAGAGTACTCATCAATTGGGGAAAAGTCTAACAAGTTATGATATAGGAAGGTGATTGAATACTCTTTTGCTGTAAGAAATGATGAAGGGGAAGGCTTCAGAAAAACCTCAGAAGACATATGAAAAGATATAAAATGAAATGAGCAGAACCAGGAGAACTATTTATACAGTAATAGTGTAAAGATAAGCAGCTTTGAAAGATTTAGGAGTTCTGATCAATACAATGACCAATCACAGACTCAGAGCACTCATGATGAATCATGCTTCACCTCTATCTCCAGATGGAGAGCTGATCAATTCAGAATGCAGCTTGAAGCATGCTTTCTTTTTTTCCTTTCCTCTTTTTTTTTTGGACATGGAATTTATTTGATTCACTATACATATTCATAATGGGTTTTATTTTTCTTGCCTTATCAACTGGTATTCTAGAGGAGAAGGGAAGGGGAGAATTTAGAACTGAAAATAAAATTTAATTTTTTAAAATTGGCCATACAGCCTCTGCCTGAGGACATCTATTGATAGGGAACCCAGTACTTTTCATTCCAGTTTTGGACAGCTCTAATTTTTAGAAAGCTTTTCTTTATGTCCAGCCTAAATCTGCTTCTCTGCAACCTATATTCATGGTTTCTAGTTCTGCTGTCAGGGGTCAGGCAGAACAAGTCTAATCCCTCTTCCATGTAATATGTCTTCAAATATAGCAAGACCCCTATCACATCCCACTTGGTATTCCTCTTTTTCAATATAATATCCCCAATTCCTTGGATTATTCCTTGTATTCATGACCTCTAGTCCTGTCATTATCCTGGTTACTCTTCTTGGAATACAAATCCATCAGTGTCCTTCTCCCCTTTGCTCAATCTTCATTTCCCTACAGTGTAGTCAGGGGCCCCACATTAGAACCACCTGGCCTCTATCCCCAAGAAAGGACATCCTGCTGACTGCCAGCTGTCCCATGAAGATCTGCTTAAAGGCCTCAGCCCTCCCCCAAGTCCTTGAAATTCCCTCTGGCTACTAGGAAACCTGGTCTCTATGCCTAGTTCACCCAGCCATTGTGAAAGTTGCTCATAAGCCTGAGCCTAAGATGTTCTGACACAAAGCTAGGCCTCCAAAGTTATATTCTTCAGATATTCAGAAAAAGCAGGGCTTTGAGGTTTCACTGTTGGTGTGAGAGCTCCCATGTTCCTCAAATTTACCTGCACCCCTAGAATTCCTACATGACTTAATATCATTAGGAGTTAGACTGGAGGATTCTGACATCTGCTATAACTTACTGTGGTAACCCCCATAGTGCAGGGGTAGCAACTAGTTACCATAGCAGATCAGCAGTGGTAATTTAAAGCCCTAGAGACCCAGAGCAGCTCCCTTTGACCACAAGGCTTTTGTGTGAGCAATTTTGGGGAATCCCAGTCTATCATACAATTTGGGTGAAGAAATCTGTCTCTCCTCTCCTCCCCATCACAAATAACATGGTGACTACAGGGACCTAAGGAATAGTGACCCACCAAGCAGTAAGTCCTTAGCATAGAACCTGCTTACCTCACTTTCTTTAGACAACCCATTAGGCAGAAGGGTGGTACTTCAGGTCTCTCAGAACAGAAATTTGCTCAGTGTTGCACCCACCTGTGGGACTGCAGGAAATAATAACTCACATTTATATAGTTTACTACCAAGTGCTTTCCTCACAAGCCTGTGAGGTAGCTAGTAGTGTGTGGTTATCCCTATTGTACGGGTTAGGAAATGGAGGCTCACAAAGGTGGATTTCCTGGACCTAGGTCACATAGATAGAAAGTATCTTAAGTGGAAAGAATATTAATTTGGAACCAGAAGACATTGTTCATTAACAGGTTCTGCCACTTACTAACTGTATATGACCTTCAGCAGATAATTTCCCATTTCTGAATTTTAATTTCCACCTCTGCAAAAAAGAAAGGTTGACCTAAATCCATGGTTCTTAACCTGGGGTCCATGAACTTGTCTTTGAAAATATTTTTATAACTATATTTCAATATAATTGGTTTCCTTTATAATCCTATGCATTTTAAAATATTCTAAAAAAGGGTCCATAGGTTTTGCCAGACTGCCAAAGGAATCCGTGTCAAATTTATTAAGCTCCTACTATGTGCTAAGCACTAGGAATACCAGTGTGAAAAATTAATGGTCCCTGTTCTCCAGGCGCTGTAGTAGGGTCTTCAGTATATAAACAACTATGTATAAATAAGATATATATTTAGCTGAGACTTAGGCAGAGATAAGGAGGGAGTACATTCTAGGCCTGGAGGACAACCAATAGAACCATTCAGTGTTAGGAGATGGAGTGTTTTCTTCCAGAAACAGCAAGATTCCTTTTGCTTTTGTTACTTGATCACAGAGTACTTGAAGGAGAGTGAGATGTGAGAAGATTGGAAAGGTAGCAGGGGCCAGATTATGAAAGGTTTTGAAAGACAAACCTAAGATTTTCTATTTGATCCTGGAGGTAATAGGGAGCCACTGGAATTTACTGAATAAAGGGGATGATATGGGCAGATCTGCTCTTTAGGAAGAACAATTTGATAACTAATGAAATGTTGAGAGATGACAATGAGGTTGTGAACCTGTGTGTCCTCTCAAGTAACACTTGGTCTACTGGAAAAAAACAACATACAAACAACTATGTACAAATAAGAGAAATGCAGGATAAATTAGAGATAATCACGAGATACTATCATCAATGGAGATTGTGAAAGGCTTGCAGAAGGTGAGATTTTCGAGGGGACGTAAGAAGCTAGAAGGTGGAGATGAGGAGGGAGGACATTCCAGACATGTGAACAACCAATGAACATTTGTACAATCAGGAGATGGGACGCCTTGTGGTAACTCTCCAAAGGTCCCTTATAGCAACAAATCTTATGTATATATGGACTGAGGACTTTAGCCCAGACCTTGACACTAGCCTAGTGCTCTTTCCACTACACCACAAGAGCCTGTAAAGGTCATGAAGTAAGGTCATGCTACAAATTATTAGAAACCCACAAACTGGGACCTTCAGGAAAACAGGCAAAGGGCCAAAATGAAACGGAATTGATTTCTGTCTTACCTTTAAGTTCTCTTTGCAGTAATATTTTTGCTCCTTGTTTATTTCTAATGGGATTCTGTTTTTGGGCAGATATGTAACATTTCAAGACATTCATATAACACTTTATACTTTTCAAAGCACTTTTGTGTTCATAATTTCTTTTGATCCTCACAACCCCCATTTGAGATAAGCATTTCTGTTGTGTTAGTATTCCCATGGTACAGGTGAAGAAGCTAAGGCAGTCAAGTAATTTGCCTAAGATTATGCAGCGGAAGGGTTGGGACCTTAGGCAAAGTTCTGCTTCTGGAGTGGGAGGACTAGGCCAGTCAAATAACCTCCCTGGGGCTCAGGGCAGCTAGGTGGCACAGTAGATAGAATTCTGGGCCTGGACGAGAAGACTTTTTTTCCTGAGTTCCAATCTGGCCGTAGACGCTTATTAACTGTGCCGACACTGGACAAGTCACTTAACCCTGTTTGCCTTAGTTCCTTATCTGTAAATAAGATAAGAATAGGAGATGTCAAACCACTCCCTTATCTTTGCCCAGAAAAACCCAAATAGGGTCACAAAGAGTTGGACAGACTGAATTACAATAAAATAAAGAGGTTGTATTTAGTTTTCTCATCTGTAAAATGATGATAATATATGTGTACTATCTATCTAACATTGTGAATTTCAACTGAGATAGCATATTTATTGTGCTTTGTAACAGTAAAGCGTTTTGTACACGTGGATTATGTCTGTGATTTACATGTTTTATGGATTATTGGTAGCAAATATCCAATTCCCCGCTGTACAATATCCCTGCCCCTTTAGCTCCTCCTCCCCTCCCTCACCCCCTTCCCACCCATGGAGGGGGAAGGGGTTGGGGGAAACCCTCAAATCAGAGACCTGTTTAGCTGGGTCTATGAGAAGCCAAACTGTCCCCACAAGAAAAAGAATGCCCAAGCACCATGGGACAGACATTGCGGGGAGGGAAATGTCCAGAGATGCTCAGAACTGCTCGCATTTATACCTCTTGGTCAGTGATTTCATTGGTGCTTGATGGTAACTCCTCTACACATTCGTTTTCATTCAGTGTTCTGGCCAAAAAAATCCCTATCACCTAGCCAGCCTTCTGTTGGTGAGCCTCTCCAAAATGTTCTCACCGACAGTCTGCCATGGGGCCTTCTGGGGAAGCTCATCGCTCCTGGCAGAAGTGCCAGGGGAGCTCCAGAAACCCAGGTCCTCCTCATACCAGCAGGGGGCATCATCACAGGTGCTTTTCTTGGAGGCACTGTAGCATTGGCCCAAATCAAAAAGAATGAAGATGGCAAATAAGAAATAATTGTGTGATATAATCCAAAGCTCAACAAAAGTGGTTTTGGTATCATCAAGGAGCAGGTGTTGAGAAGCAGCATGATGTACTACTACTGTACTAGAAGGGACACTGGACCTGGAGTCTGGAGACCTGAGTTCAAATCCCTAGCCCTGTGATCCTTTCTGAGCAAGCCTCACTATGTCACCTCCCCAAGTCTCAGTTTGTTCATTAGCAAAATGGGAATACTCCTTACCTACCTTACGAGATTGTTGTGAGGCACACAATCTGTAAACTCTAGAGGGTGATAGAAGTGTGACCTATTATTATTACTTGCTATCTTTATCTGCTCCGTCCTCTCCCAAATAATTGGGAGTTAACTGAAAAATGGAAGCGGACGAAAGAGGGCAGCTAACATCCTTTTCAGGAGCCTCCATCAGTTTCTTTGGGCTTTTGTTTTTTAAGTCTCTGGGCTCCTCCCTGGAACTGTGGTGAGAAGGCAGAGCAAGCCAGCTTCCCTCTTTCCATCAATCAATGACCAGTATCTTCCTGAACCAGGCACCTCTTTAGGAAAGACTTTTTCTCAAGCCATCTGTGCCTCCTTGGGATGTGGGTGGAGCAGTTCTTCAGATTTGACACTGTTTGACCCCTGGTGTTAGGGAATTCTTTTTCTTGGGGACTAATTTGGCTTTTTTTTTTTTAACCAGAACTCTAGATTGAGGGGGGACCCTGCCCCCATAATCCATGAAGTCTACAGTCACACACTGACCCCTTAGTAATTCTACCTCACTGGATAAGGGACTTGGAGAGAGGAAAAGGCGGCAGGATCTCTGTACTGCACCGGGGAAGCAAAAGGATGTCTAGGGGAGTCCAAGAGGCCTGTGTCCTAGGCAAAAATAATAAACCTTCTCTTCGACTTTCAGCTGAGTCAGTGCAGGGAGATCTATTTAATACACTTATTCACACCTAGATATTAGTAATTTCTGTTATATTTACCCCTTAACAGGAAAGAGAGGACAGCACTTAATACCATGAAAATAATGAAGGGGGGGGGTTGGTGGTTAAAAAAAAAAAAGCTTCAAATGAGGCTTTTAAATCACCTTCCAGCTCCAGATTTAAGATCTTAAGTGGTGGGCTTACTACCCCAAGCTTTATGATGGAAAAGGAAAGAGGGAGGGGTGAAAAAGAGAGGAGACAGAAAGACAGACTGTCTGGATGGACACTGTTCAGTGTTTTCTGGAGGCCATCCCATCCTGGAAAAGGACAACTTTTAAGGTTCCTTCCTTCTCCTCCTCTTCCCCCATCCTCTCAAAGAGATATTGGCCCGTATATCCAAGCGAGATTTCAAAAAGGAAATGGTGAACTTCAAGACTCAACCATTTGGATAGTTGCCAAGAACTCTGGCCAGTTGAACCTTAGAGCCAGGAGGGTCTGTGCAGGTCAGAGGATCCCTAATGCAATGTAGTCAACAAGCAGGGAGCCCTCCACACACTATGGAGAGGAGAAAGAGGCAGGACAGGTTGAAGAAGGAGCCACTGGCTCCTGCCCTACCCCGACTGTGACTGTTTGAGCACCTCTCCTACCACTCCTCTCCTCCCGGGCCTTAATTCCCTCCCCACCCCACCCCCAGCCTTTCACCCCCAGGCTCTGCTGACCGCTGCAGGCCATTCTCTCTGCATTTGAGCTCCAGCTGTTGGGAATGGAGGTTTCTGGCTATAAAAGGAAATCTATTTAGAGATAAACACTCACTCCCCAAACCCCAAGGAAATGCAGAGTTTGCCGAATTGGCCCCCAGGAGTTTTATAAATTTGAGTCATCACCCTCTCCTAACTCTGCTCTGTGCCTTCCTCCCTCTCTAGTTATTAGGATAACTACCTTTCAGCTGGTGCCTATTGGGATGCAGGAAAGAGACCAGCTTTGATTTACATTTTATTCCAAGTTTTCTTTTTTAATCCCAGATCTGGCCCTCCCACTCCTGAGGGGCTGTATAAGTGAAGGAAGAGCTCAATTCATGGTCTCTCAGATTGTCACTCCCTGTGACCCTCAAGGTCACTGGAGAAGGGGCTAAAAGATACTAATGCCTGGATGGCTTAAAAGGAGTTGCCTGCACAATTTGCATTTCATATTAAGGAACCTTATAGAAACCTGAATCCTTTACTTTGGAAAAGAAGTAGTCCTCATTGCTGAAATCCTGAATTTGTGCCTAATTCTACTGTTTTAGAAATGTTTTAGAAAGCGGTGTTCACTTCCGTAAAGCAGATTTCTTGCTTGAGGAAATCAAATCATTCTTTTTTTTTTCCTCCGACACCCCTCCCCTCACTCCCACCCCCATTTCTGTTTGCTGTACATGGATTTTTACACTTTGGGTTTTCTTAAGATAGGTTATGCCTATCATTGCTTGCCCCCACTCTCTTGGGACACATCACTATTGTGTCAGGTGGTACAAATGAGTCTAGGCTAGTGGTTAATAAAAACTGAGGTAATTGGCTTTATTCCCCTGCCAGGGAAAGATTGGCTGGTTTCCTTAAAGTTTTTTGTTTTTTTTTTTGTTTTTTCCTATGCTGTGTTCAGTCTTAGCCACTGAACCTTGGGCTTGCTTCTCCTCCTGTGGGGCTATCACACCCTCTGTTGTAGCTGTGGGGAGTGACCAGGTAGTAAAACTAATACAGGAATAATAACAGGTAAAGGACTGGCACCTCCAGTCTGCCCTCTTGGGTTCTCGCATCAATTCCAGTTTGAACCCCATGAGTTTTTCTTGCTTGGGGGCCATGTTTTTCCCAGCAGTAGAGACCATGGGAGGTACTCAAGTTGATCTTTCTTTCTGGATTTCTTCCATGGGATGAATCAGCTTTGGGGGACTGCCTGGTAGGGTTTGTTCTGACCCTTCTACTCTTTTTTTTTTTTTTTTTGGCTAGGCAGTGGTGTTAAGTGACTTGCCCAGGTCACACAGTGTTATGTGTCTGAGGCCAGATTTGAACTCAGATCCTCCTGAATCCAGGACTGGTGCTCTATCCACTGAGCCACCTAGCTGCCCTCACTGCACCACCTAGCTGCCCCCCCTTCCACTCTTGATTCCAAAATGTTAGAGGTAGAAAGGTGCTTTTTGGACATGTCCAGTGAAGGTGGTAGGAGCTGGTTATGATGTCTCAGTGTTTGATTGGTAGTAGTGCCCAATCCACAGTAAAGGGCTATGCAGATTGCCTAAGCTAAAGTGGTGGTGATGATATCTGTGTCACCCTCTTTTCTTTAGTAAAAATGACGGATATATCCAATCAACCAACGCTGTGTTTTCCCTTCTATCTCTGTGTATAATATTGCTTGTGATAGAGATGACATAGTGGACAAATTCCTTTTATACCCTCATCCTTCATCCATCCTCTCTGCACTAGGAATAGTGGGTTTGGGCTCATCTGAATATATACTTCAACTCCCAAGTGAAGGCAAGCACTGGACCACATGATTTCTTGAAGTATATTTTCCTAAATCTAGAATCTATGGTATTTTTAGTAGTTAACATTTATATACTGCTTCAAAGCTGGTAGAGCACTTCCCATAAATTATCTTATTTGATCTGATCCTCACATCACATGATTTTTCTATTATCCCTGTATTTCAGATGAGGAAACTTGAGACTGAGAAATTCACCAGATCATAGATTTAGAGCTAGAAGGAACCTTAAAGGTCATTTAGTCCAACCCTCTCGTTTTACAACTGAAAAAACTGAGATTCAGGGAGATAAAGTGACTTATCCAATGTCACAGCCGGTCTGTGTTTTGGTAGGATTTGAACCCGGGTCTTTCTGACTTTAAGTATAGCACCCTATTCACTATGCTACCTAGCTGCCTCACACCAAGAACTATGATTCTTGCAGTTGCCCTCACATGCATACTGAGAAGGGTCGTTTCTATAGAAAGTGTGCTAAAGTAATATGAAGAAAAACATGAAGCATTGGCATGTACTGGTTATGTGATTATATTGAAAAAAAATTTGCTTATTTTCCAATAAGACCTACATCTCTTCAAATGACTATATGAATTCTGCTTGCAGTTGTAGAATCATTTAGGGGCAATTAAAACAATTGGAACTTTTAACTCTGACTTGAAGCAACAGAATAAATAAGCCCTTACTCAAACGGGAACAACTTGAGCTTCATTTCCTTGGTTTTCAAAGTGAATATAGCTAAGGTCTTAAGACTTGAATGTCTCAAAAGTGCCTTTTAAAAAACAAAACAAAATAGGACATATACAAGAGCTCTAAAATTTGCAAAAACTCTTTGCATAGATTAGTTCATTTCTGCCTGGTAACAACCTTGGGATGTAGACACTATTATCACTATTTTACAGAGGAGGGTCAATGATTTGTTCTTCTGAATCACAGATCTGGTAAGTGTCAGAGCCAGGCCCTCCTGGCTCCAAGTCTAGCTACTACTCATTCTGTTGTACCCTGAATGCCTCTCTGCCTTTCTAAAAACGTTCATTGCTTTATTCTACTTAGCTTTATTTAGGAGTAACAATGCAAATTACAAATCACCTTTTTTCAAACTGTATTACTTCTTCAGTCAGTTGTGATTGAGTCTAAATAATTCTCCACTACCTGAATAGGAGCTATTTGTCTGTTCAAGGATAGACCTACCTTGCTGAAAATGGATAGGTTTCTGTGTGTGTGTATGTAAACATAATAATAATGATGATGATAACCCAATTGTCTGTCCTGAGTACAAATCCAGTGCTTTTCCTACTATGCTGTAAATTAAACCATTTACATATATATTATTTTACTGATAACCTATTTCATGTTCCTATATATCATCTTTTTTTGCAGATCAGAATGGACACACTCCCTCCAAACTTTATCCATGAGAGGTCCAGATATCTTAAACATATTAACTTCCTTTCCTATTCCCCTGCCCTTCTTTTCTCCACAGATGACGGCGACCGCCCAGCCACCTACCAAGGCTCAGGCCGTCCATATCTCAGCGCCTTCAGCTGCTGCCAGCACCCCTGTTCCCAGTGCCCCCATCGACCCCCAGGCTCAGCTGGAGGCTGACAAGCGTGCTGTATATAGGTAAGAGACACTGCAATTCCCTAATCTTCCAGAGATCCTGCTTTATTAGGAGGTCTAACCACAGATCCTCAGAGATGGTGATGGTGGCCATTGCAGGGAGGGTGCCATTGAGACGAGGACTACATGTTCTTTCCTCCTTCTTTAGATTCACAGACTTCCTGGGTTAGTTTGACCTTCTAAAGAGCATCTCTAGTTTATCCCCCTAGCACTAGTTCGGAATTTCTCAAATCCCGTTCATTAGATTAGCTTTTGAGAGATGAGGCAATTACAGTTTCACTTGGTCTCAGTTCCAGCATTTTACATTAACCTTTGGGAAAATTCTTCCTGATACCTATCCTACCTGTATACTATCCTATCTCATTCCTATATTAGTCCATCCTTTGTTGTTCTGAGCAACATGGAGATGGAGAAGAGCTGCTTTTCCATCTTTCTCAATTCTTAGGAGATTTGAAGGAAGTTTGGGAAGTCCTTCAGAGACAAGGAAGAGTGGACCAAAGCTGATTCAAACCAATTATCCCCTGAGGCACTGCAGCCTGGGGCTGGCTCTGGTGCCTCAGGAGGTTTTTATTAAGAAAGCTGGAGATCTATGCTATATCCCCCCAGCAAGAATCCTCTATCAACTTTCCCTCCACCATTACTCTTTGGGCAGTTCCGCTCTAATCAGCTCAAATTGTACCGGAGAACTTGGCACATAGTTAAGAACTCAGTGTTCTTCCTTCCTTCCTCTCCAAAAAGAGAAACAGTACCATAGGACATGTATTAAATCCCCCAGCTATCTCCCACTGTTACATAACCTGTGGAAGCAAAGTTTTTCTACCACTCCTCCTGTCTTCTTATCCTCTTTCTCTTCCCCACCCCTCACCTCTACTTCCATGACCAGAGAAAGTGCAGGCTCTTCCATAGGCCATTGCATATTTTAGAAAAGACAATGATAAACTAGAGCCACCTTCAAGAGGGGTATTGGGATGGTGGAATGACTGGAGACTGTGCTATATAAGGAACAATTGGAGGGAACTGGGAATATTTAGTGTGAAGAAGAAAAGACTTAGGGAAAGATAGGGTAGCTATCTTCAAGCAACTGCATCTACTGTTATTAGGTGGCAGGATTAGATATATTTTGCTTAACTAAGAAGCCAGAACCAGGAATCATGGGTAGAAATTGCAAAGTGCCACTTTTTCAATTCAATATAATGGGAAAATATCCTCATAATTAGAACTCATTCCAAAAATGGAAAGGGCTGGGGCAGCTAGGTGGCGCAGTGGATAGAGCACCAGCCCTGAAGTCAGAAGGACCTGAGTTCAAATCCGGCCTCAGACCAAACACTTGACACTTATTAGCTGGGTGACCCTGGGCAAGTCACTTAACCCCAATTGCCTAAAACAAAAAAAACAAAAAAACAAAAAAATGGAAAGGGCTGATTCCAGAAGTGATTAGGCTCCCATTCCCATTCCTAGAGGTCTTTAAGAAGAAACTGAATGGTTCCTTGTTGGAAATGTTGTAGAGGAGATTCCTCTTGCAGTCAGCTGAACAAGATAGCTTCCAGCTTTGAGATTCTCTGATTCTAGGAAATACCCTGTGGGAGCATTAGACTCTCATGGTGGTACTTTCCATCTCCTGGCGTAGCCTCCCATTGCACTTCAGCACTGTATTCTAGAATATAAACTCCTAGAAAATAAAGCACGTTTTCATTTTGGGGACATCTCTAGGTTCTAGAGAGTATCATAAGTACCTAGCACGGAACTTGACATATAGTAAGTGCTTAATGTAAAGTTTATAACTACATGGAAACAATCAGTCAGCACTCTCTGGTAGCAGCTGCCCCTTCACCACCACAGTCCATTTTGTCTGCTCTTGCCCTTCCTGCTTCTGGTTTCCACTTCATTTAGTTAACCCAGAAGGCTCTTTCTTGACTCCTCCCTGCTTCTATTAAAACTTGACTTCTCTTTCTGCAGCCATCGAGTGGGACTGATGGGAAGGTTTAGCTGGGAGTTCAGTCCAGCACTCCTGGAAGGTCCAGGAGCTCAGGGTAATTTTAATTAGATTTGCCTGCCTCCAGAAAGCGTGACTGCTTCAAACCACATTGGGGAGTCAGCATTTCATGTCAATAAATGTAACAAGACCCTTTCAATTCATATTAGTGCCTGGGCACTGCCTTTTGTGCCTCTCTCCCTACATATCCCAGAGCCTCAGATGAAGAAAAGTCAGACGAGCCTTCATGCTTGCATCTGCCTGTCCCCCTTCCCCCTTTCTGGCTCTGTGAAGGAGGGAGGCAGGAGGGGGAGGAGTGCTGACAAAAGTGGGTGGATATGTGCATGTATATACAGCATATGTGTGATAGCAGGAAGGCTTTATTTGGGTATCAGAATGGAATGAATTGCTTCCCCTCTGACAGAGAAACTGGAGGAGGTGCAGATTGGAGGTGGGGGTGGGGAGGGGAGGGAAAGCAGGGGCTTCCTTTAATTGGATCATACCAGAGCATCATCGAGGCTAATCAGCAAGGCAACACAAGGAGCTCCCCAGCTCAGATTAATGATTGCAATATAATCTGAGCGGATCTGATGATTGGATGCACATCGAGGCTAATTGCATTTATAGGCCCCCAAGTGAGGTAGAGGGGTGGCCTGAGGAGACGAAGCCCAGCAGGGTGGGTTGCTACAGGTTTGGACCTAGCTGAGGGGCCCACTCTACTTCCCTCCCTGAAACACTACACCTCAGGGTTTTTCCCAAACAGGTGAAAACACACAGCATGGCCTGCCCATTCTCCCTCTTCCATTGTGGTAATGGGTAATGTTGATCCAGTGCCCAGAGCATGTCAAGCGCTAGCTGGCACATACAAATTAGATTGCTGGCTGCTTGGTGAGGGGAGCAAAGAAGGTGAGGTTAATCCGGCTTCCTCTCTTCTCTCTCTTCCAGTCTCCTTCTTTCCCCTTTGAAGTGTGTAGGTTCCCATGGAAACTGTGATTTCCTGGGGAGGAGCTGAGTGGCAAGGAGCTGGGCATGACCAGGTGTTGGGGGTTGTGCGAGGGAGGATGACTCTCCAGAGAATTTATCTCCTATGCCCCAACTTCTCCCCTAAGGCCTGACCATTCGATCATTAAAGTTTACACAATGCTTTGAGAACCCTGGGGATGATCCACTATAAGATCCTATTTTTGATAAATGAATGCTGGCAAGATCTCATCTGGGAGCCAGCAAAAAGAATGAGAGAATAATAGACGTTAACACCTATTTAGCTTCTCCAGTGAAAGGTACTGGATACAAAAGACCCACAGGGCCAGGTCACTAGGGTAGGGTGACAGCCAGAATTGGCAAGACAAGTTCCCACAGTGCCAGGTATGGACAAACCCCAGTGAGACAGCTTCCCCTGCTTTTCGCTGATGGTAATTTCATCCTGTCATTACACAAAGGAATAGGTATCATCTTCTTCCATGACCCAGCCCTTGGTACTGTAACTTTTCTCCAATTTTTTTTTCTTTCCTTCTTCCCCTCATCATGTCTTCAGCATAACACACAGCCATTTAGGGTTTTAAAAATGTATGCAAGTTACAGGTTTTATCACTTGAACTAGTTTAAACAGCTATGCTAGGTGCAGCTTGTTGGCTTAGTAAATAGAGCTCAGGAAGACTTGGAATTCAAATCCAGCCATGGACACTTATTAGCTGTGTTACCCTGAGCAAGTCACTTAACTTCCATTTGCCTCAATTTGTTCAACTGTAAAATGAGGATAATAATAGCATCTATCTCCCAGGGTTGTTATGATGATCAAGTGAAATAATATTTGTCCCTGGCACATAATAAATGCTTGTTTCCTTCCCAGGTTTCACTAAAGAGTGAGAAGTTCACTCTTAGCCGTGCTCCTCCCAGGAATTAGTTTATCCTTGTTGCCTCCAAGTTATAAGTGGAAACTCTGAATCTACTTGTACTCCCAAATTACTGGTTCTGCCCTCCCCTGGATTGCACCCTGCCCCCCTATATCAAGTCAAGTCTTGTTATGGCATTTTCTGTCAGCTAGGCTAATTCCCTAAGTGACCCTGCTGCTTTCAAGCCCTTTCTATTTAATTTACCCCTCCTTGCTGCCTGAGTGGCCTAAAACTTACACCAAATCATAATGCTATTTTCTCTTCACTTTCTCATGCTTTCTGAACTTCTTTCTGAACATTGCTTCTGTATTTTCTTATGTCTGTCCCCTCAACCAGAATCAGATATCCAGTTCTCTATCATAGGTACCCTCAGTAGTCCGTATTCAGTTCATTCTAGCATGGTTCACACATTTGCCTTTCTAAGGTTCTTTTTGCATCATCCAGTGAAACCCACATATATTTAGGAAAGGGAATTTTCATCATATTAGAATACCACCCCTCCTGCTTTGTTCCTTCTTTTCCTAGAAAAGAATGAAAAGTATTGTTTTCTTTTTGGCCATCAGTTAGATTCCTGGCTGCCCCCAAATTTGTCCCACTGAATGGGTTTCGCTGAACCAGGTGGATGCTTCAGAACCCCGAGGTCCCCTGGCTCATCCCTTCTGTCTGTAGAGTTGGAGGAAGTTATTCATTATAGCATCTATAGGAAATAGCTGATTAATAGCTCCCAGCCTCAGAGTAAGGTAAACTAATCCATATGTGGGATATAATAGGTTTTCATTTACTTTCATTCGAATGAGATTAATCAACAGACAAGTTAAAAAGCCTAGAGTAGTAGATAGTGTTGGATTAAGAGTCCAGAGGACTGAGTTACCTCAGACTAGCTGTGTGATCCTGGATCAAGGCCTTTCTGAGCCTTACTTTCCTTATCTGTTATGTGGGGATAATAATAGTCTTTATCTCAGGGTTGTTGTAAGGATCAAATGAGGTAATATATATGAAGTGCTCTGTAGAGATTTAAGTGTTATTTACACATGAGTTATTTCTTGAGTGCTTGCTAGGTGATTTGCACTATGGTAGATGTTCCACCGTGCTGTGGAGTTTATTTATTTATTTTTAATAGTATTTTTTTCCAGTTACATGTAAAGACAATTTTTAACATTCATTTTAAAAAATTTTTGAGTTCCAAATTTTCTCCTTTCCTTCAACTACCTCCTTCCTAAGATGGTAAGCAATTTGATATAGGTTTTTTATTTTTATACAAACACACACACACTCATGTAAAACATATTTCCATATTGGTCATGTTGTGAAAGAAGAAACAGACCAAAAAGGGGAAAAAAACCCACAAAAACAACAAAGTGAAAATAGTATACTTCTGTCTGCTTTCAGACTCCATCAGTTCTTTCTCTGAATACAGATTTTTCAACATGAGTCCTTTGGAATAGTCTTGGTTCATTCTATTGCTGAGAATAGCTAAGTCATTCATAGTTGATCATTGTACAGTGTGGCTATTACTGTGTACCATGCTCTCCTTGTTCTGCCCACTTCACTTTGCTTCAGTTCATGTAAGTCTTTCCAGGTTTTTCTGAAATCTGCCTGCTTGTCATTTCTTGTAGTACAATAGTATTCCATTACATTTATGTACCACAACTTGTTCAGCCATTCCCCAATTGATAGAAATTCCCTCAATTTCCAATTATTTGACATCACCAAAAGAACTGCTATGAATATTTTTGTAAATATTTTTGGGGTGTCTTTGGAATGCAGACCTAGGAATGGTATTGCTGGATCACAGGGTATGCACAGTTTGATAGCCCTTTGGGCATAGTTCCAAATTGTTCTCCAGAATAGTTGGATCAGTTCATAACTCCACCAACAGTGTATTAATGTCCCAGTTTTCCCACATCCCTTCCAACAATTATCATTTTCTTTTTCTGTCATATTAGCCAATCTGAGAGGTGTGAGGTGGTACCTCAGAATTGTTTTAATTGCATTTCTCTAATCAATATTGATTTAGAACATTTTTTTCATAGGACTTGTAGGTAGCTTTGATTTCTTCATCTGAAAACTGCCTATTCATATCCTTTGACTATTTATCAATTGGGAGATGACTTATATTCTTACAAATTTGACTCACTTGTCTATATATTTGAGAAATGTGGCCTTTATCAGAAACAATTGCTGTAAAAATTGTTTCCCAGCCTTCTGTTTTCCTTCTAATTTTAGCTGCATTAGTTTTGTTTATGCAAACATTTTTTTTAATACAATCAGTTATCCATTTTATATCTCATAATACGTTTTATCTCTTGTTTGGTCACATATGCTTCTTTTCTCCATAGATCTGACAGATAAACTCTTCCTTGCTCTCCTAATTTGCTTATGATGTCACCCTTAATGTCTAAACCATGTACCCATTTTGACTTCATCTTAGTATATAATGTAAGGTGTCTATATTTAGTTTCTGCCACATTGTTTTCCAGTTTTCCCAGCAGTTTTTGTCAGATAAACTGGGGTCTTTGGGTTTATCAGACAGATTACTATAATCATTTACTGCTGTGTCTTGTGTACTTAATGTATTCCACTGGTCTACCACTCTATTTCTTAGCCACTACCAGATAATTTTGATGATATTATAGTTTGAGATCTGGTACTGTACTGTGGAATTTAGAAAAACATACTTCAATTAAGCAAACATTTATTAAGGGCCTACTGTGTGCAAGGAACTGGATTAGGCACTAGGCACAGTGATTACCCTCAGTGAGCTTAAAATTAAGTCCAGACATGGAAATGTACGATAAGTTAGAAATGATCAGCATAGAATGGTCTGAGAAATTCAAGGAAGGAAGTATTCCTTTTGAGGGCTCAATAAAAGCATCAGGAAAGAGGTAGCATTTGAGCTAGGCTTAGAAAAGAACAGTAAAGATGGCAGCAGGATGTGGAGGAGGTTGTAGTATAGAATCTGTTCCAGGCAAAAAGGATGGTATACATAAGGTCAAGATCAGGAAACAAACAGCTAGTCCTCCTTGGCTGAAGCATAGAATCTGCAAGAGGAACATTAAAGCTAAAAAGGTAGGTTAGTGTCACAGTACAGATTAGGTAGGATCTTGAATGCCAAGATAAGTAATTTATATTTTACTTGTTAGACAATGGGGAACCACTGGAGGTTTTTAAGTTAAGGAGTGACATGATTAGAGATGAGTATTAGGAATACTATTTTGACAATTATCTGAAGGATGAGTTGGAGAGGGATAATTCTGGGGAGACAGAGAGATCATTTAGGAGGTTCCTACAATATATGAGTAAGAAATGTTGAATGCCTGAACTCTAGGATCCAGTATTTACCTTAAGAGCTCAAAGGAAATGGGAAGGGATGTCAATGAAGGCTAGAAGAAGCACAGATGCAGCGGGATTTGAGGGAGGGCTTAAAAGTGGGTAGATTTGGGGGCAGCACAGCAAAGAGCAGAGGACATTCCAAGTCAGGGAGAAAAGTGATTGAAAATAAGCAGTGTTTTCATAGAACGACAAGGAGACTGGCATTGTTACAGTGAAATGTATAGTCTGGAGAGTAAGGTGGAGTAATAAAGTGAAGCCAGATTATAGAAGGTTCTTCATAGCAAGACAGAGGTTTAGATTTAGGTTTTGATGTAGGATCTTGAGTCGTTGGGGTTCTCTATTTCTTGGAACTCAGGACTGTTCTTCCACACTCACTTTTGCCTCCTAGCCATGAATGACACTGATAAATTGGGGAAGAGATAACTGCTCCCTGAACCAGATCCTATGATTTAGGCCACCAGAACTCTACAGAGTGGTCTCTAATCCGGCTCCAAATGCTCCAGGGGTGTGGAATTTATGGCCTGAATGCTTGTGACTGAATGCTTAATAAAATGATTTGTCTGTAAAACTGAGGCTCAGTCAAAAGGCCACACCCAAGGTCCTAGAAGGCCACCTGTGGCCTCGAGGCAGGTTCCCCACCCTTGCTGCAGGGGAAAACTGGAGAGAAGTTTCATTCTGACCCAAGTCTTTATGGTTATTATGTGGTTCTACTTCTGGTTCAAGGTCCCCTTGGGACACCTATTAACTGAAAAGGGTTCAATTGATCCACTTTTGGGTGTAGGCAGTGGTCTTTTTTTTCCCCCCAGAAGGGGAAAGGGGCCTAGAGCTTTGATTTTGTTGTTGTAAGTTACTTCACTCATTCAATGTAGTTAGATGGCATAGAGCACCAGCCCTGGAGTCAGGACAACCTGAGTTCAAATCTGGCCTCAGACATTTACTAGTTATGTGAGTCTGGATGAGTAAGTTAACCCTGATTGGGGCCCCTCCCCCGCCCCCGGCCAAAAAAGACACCAATCTTTAAAAAAAAAAAAATTAATGCAGCTACTGGTCTGCTGCTTCCAGTCTTAGAGAGTTGCCTGGGGACACCAAGTTTGTTACTTACCTAGGGTCATTCAGCCACTTTGTGTCCTTGCTGCCTCTTGTTAAAATAATATGTAAGTGAATGAATAAGCCCCAGAAGAAGTAGCAGATAGAAATTCTAGGTGAAGAAGGGAGGGAGGTACAAAGCAGCACAAGCCTAGGCAAAGTGAGGACTAAGGAGAAACAAAGACCCTCCTGTGATTTTCCTCCCATGAAATCTCTTTGGTTTGCTCCCTGGGAACTGGAGCTTTGTAATGAAGTGTCTGAGAGGGAATTTTCCTAACCTCCGACCCAGGGGTGTTCTGGCTCCAAAAAGATAAAACTCATTTAACTCTATAAGTTCCCAGAACATTATATTACAGTGGTCTGTCTGGGAGCGGAAGATGGTTCAGGAAATGATTTTAGGGACCATTTGCTCACATACCCTCAGAGGAAGCTTGAGGACCAGTAAGGGCCTCAGATTTGCCCAGAGTCACACAGGCAGTAGGTTAGCAAAGCTGGTATTTGAAGTCAGTTCCTCTAATACCAAATCCAGCATCATTTTCCAATATACCATATTTCCAATATACCACTCCATCTTAACAGCAGAGAAGATGCCCTCTCCAAGGAAACCTGGGGGAACCAACCACCCACCATACACATCTAAAAATGTGCTCTCTAAAAATACACCCTCATGGCTACAACGTCATACATGGGATAAAAATATGACCTGTTACCATTTGCCTAACTCTCCCTCATTCACACTGCCTCCGCTCACCATTCCCTATCTGTTGTACGTGTATATGTGCTCCCGTTAAGGGCAGGGTTGGGGGCCAAGGGCTAAGCAAAGCCTCTGGGACATTTTCAACTTCTCCCTCTCTTCTCTGCTTGCTCTCTGCTCTGCAAAGCTCATCACAAACCAGGCCCATTCCATGGTCCTTTAGAAGCTGAAATCTGAGCCTATGGCCTTGAAATGATGCCTTTCGAGGGGAAAGGGGCGGCACAGTGCCAGGGCGGATCCTGTTGTTGAAGTCTCAGAGTTGGCAGCTGTTTTGTGTTCCCAGATTGTAGGGGAGGGGGGAGAGCAGTGCATGAAAGTGCAGCCCAGAGGGGCTGGATAGATGAGCATGGCGTAGAGGGAAGAGCATTGGCCTTGGAGTCCAAAAGTTCTCTATGAATCCTGTCTCGATGACTGCGGGTTTGTCATTTAACTATGTTCTCTGAGCTTCTGTGCTCTCATTGGAAAAAGGGCTACTCATTTATAACATTTGGGCTACTCATAGGATCAAAGTATTTAGAGCTGGAAGGAAACTTGGAGATTATGTAGCCCAACCTCCTCATTTTTACAAAGGAGGAAAGGGAAGCCTAGATTGTTGAAGTGACGTGTCCAAGGTCATATAGGCTATAAATAGCAGAATCAGGATTTGAACCCAAGTCTTCTGATTCCAGATTCCTGTGGGCAAAGTGCTCTGTAAATCCTAAAAGCACCATGAAAATGTGAGTAACTAATAAGAGTTGATCAGGGCATATTTGTTCCAGAATAGTCTCCAATGTTTCCCAGAAAGTCTTATAATGCCATGCCACTGGAAAGAGATGAGAGGAAGGAAGAGAATATTGGTAATGGAGGTTGTTTTAAATTGAGTGTTAAAGATTATTATGATGTGGGGGGGGCTGAGTTTTGTTGGAGAAAAAGACTAACACATATCACTGTCAGGGGTCAAGTTTGGTCACTGACTAGTCCTCCTTGATCCCTAAAAAGGGTCCTTTATAGGCCATTAGTCAAATACCCTCTGAGTCTGACTCCACTACCCTCTTCCCACATTATTCTAGTCACTAAGAGTGTTGCGACAGCCTAAGAATTCTGTATCCCTGTCCACTGAACTAAATATGAGCTACCCACATGAGGTGAATGATGTTGGGGGCTCTGGGAGTTCCCCGTTCCTCTCCTATCCTTCCCTACCTCTAGTGTTCCTGTGGGGAAAAGTGTTAGCTTTTTCAGGGAGCCCCCAAGGTCAGGTACAGGGAGAGCAGAGGAGGTAGGCTGGGTGGGCAGACTGCCACACAGTTGGCTGGGCCTGTAATTGAGGCCTGCCGTCCTGGCCAAGGTCGTGATGGAGGGGATGGCTGAGCGATTCGGGAAGGGACGGTGCCATGTGACCGTGAATCATGAGGTTTATCACCCAGAAAGAGAACTCAACGTTAATGTCTCCCCCTGTGTATGACCAGTCTCTCTTTGACTCTGCCTCTAGTTCTTTCTCTCCCTTTTTATTTAAAAAAAAAATTATCTCTGACTTTATTCTATCTTTGCCTCCTTCTCTGTCTTTTTCTATCTTGGCCTCACTATCTCCATCCCTAGCTTGTAAGATATGACATTATCTTTTTGTCTGTCCTATAGAACATAGCAAAGGCTTAATTAACACTGGCTTGGATTGGGGACAAAGTTTGGACAGTTTGAAGAGGATTCAGCTTTCCTTCGTTGAGTCTTAAACAAGAGAAAATGAACTTAAGCCATTGTAGGAGGGCTTTTAGTTTGACTTAATGGACTTTCAGATAGTAATGACTCTTGTTTCTGTAACTCTTTAAGGCTTAGAAAATACTTTACTAATAACAAACCTATGAGGTAGGCTGTACGAGTATTATTATCCCCCTCTGACAGATGAGGAAACTGGCACTCAACGGGGGATAAGTGATTTTCGAAAGGTCACACGCCAGTGTGGTGTAGTGGGAAAGATGGGCATTTGGACTCAGAGTTCCTGGGTTTGAATCCTGAGTCTCCCATGTACCAGCTGTGACACTGGAGAAGTCAACTTAAACTTTTTTGGCCCAAGTTCTCGTATCTACAATGACTTTTGTAACAGCAGGTACAGGATCTAAACCCATGCTTCCTAATTCCAAGTGCATTGTTTTTTTCCTCCACTATATTCTGATGTTTCTTGCTTAGATAGTATATGTATAGAGAGTTCCTAACCAAGGGAAGTTGTGGCAGTTAGTTTTCTATAACTTTACGAAAATAGTCAAGAGCTCCCTCTGTCCAGTCTCTGTTAAACTCCTCAGAGCCAAAGGGCAGCGGGAAAGGGGGAGGGGGTTGGGGAGGGGGCTGAGTGGAGCAGACCAGATGACCTTTGGGGAATTCTCTGAGGACCTTAACCAAAAGGGTCAGGACCACTTTACCCAGAGTGAAAAACACACATGGGGTGAGAAGTCAAAACCTTTCTAGGGCATAGGAAAAGAAGGGGACCAACCACAGACATGTACTCTTAATACTGTCTTGGGGGCTGCAGTCACAGGGTCCTGCTGCTCTCCCAGGCAGCCTCAGATGCCCCAGCCCGTGACCTGCCTCCAAGCTGGGCAGACCTAGCTGGGAAGTTTGGATGAGATGTACAGAATTCAAAAGAAAAAAAATGTCAGATGTAATTAACCAAACTGTAGCTTAAACCCTCATAGAAATCAATGTACCCAGTTTAATCACCTTAAGCTAGTACCCCAGTTCTGTTGAGGGGGTCTCTTTCTTTGACTCATCAGAACCTCACAATATCCTGAGCTGGATTTTCATTCAGATGCTCCTGGTGAGGGGTGAGGAGGGGGAGGGGGAGGGGAAGGGGATAGGACAGAAAAGGAAAAAGAAATAATAAACGTTATTTGGAGTAATTTCTTTCTACCTTTGTCCCATGAGCAAGCTGTCTCTTGCTCTCCCATTCTACTTTGGTCCACACTCACTGTTCCATTCCCCTCCTGGATCCCAGGCAGCAGCAGCACAGTGCTGAATGTGCTAAATTAGGCCATTAGAGAAATTCATTTCTCTTTATTAGTCTGTGTCAAATCCTTTTTATTAGTGGCTGGAAACGACCTCTCTTCTGCAGTAAAATGTCATGCCAGTTCAGCCCTTTTATTTGTTCTGCACTGACGAGGCTCAAACTCTCCCTGAATTAGTGCTGTGAGATTTATTTCCTCCAAATTTTGAACGGCTTAAGAGAGGGTAGAGTGGGAGGGAGAGAGTAGGGAGTGGGGAATGAGGAGAGATGGAAGAAAGTAGGGAGGGGGAGAGGCTTGGTTGAGCTCTGGTGGAGGTCAAATGCTCTGAGCACCCAGGAAATAAAACCTAACGATCACCCTCCAGATCTCTCAAGTCCTCTTTCAGGGAGTTTGTACTATATTCCCGTGTTTGTTCTTCCAGCTTTTTATAGGGAGTTGTGGTGGGGCCCATGGGGAAAGGAAATTGGTTTGGCCCCATTTTACAGGTGGATAGACTGAGGCAGAGAGAAACCAAAGGGCATTCATTTCCTATTCATTCTCTGTCACTGAGCAAGAGGTAAATGCTGGAACCTTCCAATGCTGGAAAAAAAATGTGGGGGGAAAAATACCCATTGGCTCTTAGGCTGGGTGTAGTGTTCAGCAGAGCTTAACTTTATGAACCTTAGATCACAGAATAAGAATAATAACTACTTTTTACATGGTGCTTTAAAAGTTTACAAAACACTTTGCTCAAAGACCACTCTGTGAAGCAAATAGGTAATATAGCATTATTGTTTTCAGATGAGGAAACTGAGGCCTCAAGAAGTTAAATGCCCAACATCCCATAGTTAATAAATGCCACTACCAGTACTCAAACTTATGTTTTCTTGAGTCTGTTTTTCTGCTATACTTAGCAGAAGATGAGGACGGACTGGGAATGAGTTTGAGGATTGGTAGGGGACAGGGTGCTGTATTAGTATCCATGCAATTTCTACTCTGAAGCCAGAGGAACCTTGATGGAGAAGAGGAAGAAATGAACCCTTCCCCCAGCATCCCTGAAAGCATGATGTT
The DNA here is from genome assembly GCF_900497805.2 of Vombatus ursinus. Taxonomy (NCBI): domain Eukaryota; kingdom Metazoa; phylum Chordata; class Mammalia; order Diprotodontia; family Vombatidae; genus Vombatus; species Vombatus ursinus. The sequence goes on along the minus strand of NW_020954591.1, from coordinate 35,244,103 downwards.
ACCTGTAAGTGTGTTCCCCATCACCAGACCCTGGGCTAAAATGAGGGACGATGCCCCTTACTTACTGCCTGACTGCTCCTGATGCATAGTGTGAGCCCAGCCTGCCTGCCCAGCAGCCCAGAGTAGCAGGCTTCCAGACTTCACTAAGCTCACTGCAGAATGGTTCCCTGAATGCCAAGATATTCAGTGATTGCCTCTGCCCAGCTGGGCTGCTCATCCTAAGGCCTCTCGAGTTGGCCCATGCTAGATCAACTGCTTCTTTACAGCTTTCTTTACAGGCTATGAGGGTCATGATCAGAGTGTTGGCCCTGAGACCTCTGAATTAAACTAGATCCTTGATTTAGCTCTCTGACATCATAGCACCTTGTGGACCTGCGGAACTATCCCAGTCTTCCATATGGGAACTCCCCAAATTCCCCTAGCGCATTCCTGTACCCCTGGACTAATTCAGAACCAGACTGACTTTTAGAAATGTAAGGGAGGCGAGGTAGATAAAATGAGTTGATTTACATCATAGAATTTAGAGTTAAAATGACCTTAGAGGTCATCACATCCATCCAGCTCACTTTAAACTTGAGGAAACGGATGCCTAAAAAGGCAAAGTGATTTGCCCCAGGTCACATAGGAAATAAATGGCTAAACTGGGATTTGAACTCAGATCCCTCAAAGCCATTGGTCTTTCCATTAAACCACATGACTTCCTATGCAAGATCCCTTTAGAGTGTTTAAACATACTGTAAAATGCTATTATTTTGCATCACTCTGTGCTGATGGGATGAGCCAACACCATCGCCATACCCAACTACCCCAAACCTCTTGATAGCTCCTATCTACCCCATGAGGATGACTTCCTTCAGCTAGTAAGTCAGACTAGTAGTTGTTGTTCAGTTGTTTTCGACTATTCTTCATGACCCCATTTGGAGTCTTCTTGCAAAGATCCTGGAATAGTTTGCCATTTCCTTCTCCAACTTATCTACAGATGAGGAAACTCGGGCAAGCAGGATTAAGTGACTTGACCAGGATCATACAGCTAACAAGTGTCTGATACCAGATTTGAACTCAGGAAGATGAGTTCCTGACCACCTAGCTGCCCCTATGCTACTAGTAGCAGCAGGACCCTGTGACTATAGCCCCTAAGACAGCTATAGCCCCAGCTCTTCCTTCCAGGCAGTGCCCTAGGAAGGGTGGATTAGAGTATTACATCACTTTTCTCTCTGCCCCTCAGCCTTCTTTCCCCTACCTTGATGTAGGGCCATTCATTTCAAAGGTAACTGGAGTGCCAAAGGTTCTAAACCAGTTGAGGAATTAGCTCCCAGGGGCCAGAAGGACAAGGAGCAGTTTGTGGGACCCATTCTACCCCAAACTAGACACATACCTATATAACATAGCCCAGGCAAATAAGACACCTATACAACATGTACACTTACAGCCACATGTACGTTCGAATCATAGCTTCACACTTAAAGGGGTCCTCAGATCGGTTACCTACCACCTCCAATTTACCTTACAGATTAGGAAAAATAAGTGACTGGCCCATAAGTACAGACTAGCAAAGCTAGGATTAGAACCCAGGGTCTCTGACTCAAAATCCAGTAACACCACACATCATGCATGACATACCCAGCACACATGCACATTGAATACATACCCCACACAATATCTCCTTACATGCACCATTTACACATACCATACAACCACAACATATAACATACTTCATATACTGCACAGCACAACACACATATCTCCCATATGCACCCATCCCAATGAATACCACCCTACATAAACACACATACACACAGAGCTCCCCTTCTCTGCTGGGTGGAAGCGCACACAATTTACTCTGCCCAATAGAAAAGGAATGTGTGGCGACCAGTGGTGAGGTTGGGGGGCTTGGGGCTGCACTCCCACCACCTGGCATGACTGCTGCGGATTATTAGTTCCTGGTAATTTAGTGCCCTTGTACAGAGTCGATTTGTGCCTTTCATTCCTAATTGATCTAGTGGCTGTTTAAATGGCAGCAGGCATCTGTTGAGAGTAGAAAGGTTCATAAGGCGCAATAATTCATAACACCGTCTGGAATTTGCCTTTCATGTCCCTCAGCTAAACCACTGCAGGGCTCTGCTTAAATTACAGCCACTGAGGCTTTCTTTGGTATTCTGCTCAGGGCCCTGAGAATCTTGCATTAAACTGGGATCAGGTTAGATTAGACTATAATATGCTGTGGTATTAGTGGCTGCAAATGAAGACTTAGACTGGAGTTTAACCCCTTCACCTGGTTCTCCTTTTGTCTTCAGCCTGTTGGCCGTCTAACCCATTGTTTTCCCCCACCTTCCCTCAGTAGTCTCCTGCCTGTGCTGAATAGCTCTCCCAGTTCGATGGATGGCAGGGTTGGGCCGCCCCAAGATTCCAGCCCTTTAACTGTGGGCTGCACACCTGCTTGTAGCCTCAATGCCCAGTTGTTTATGCACTGTACCACCCCCTCCCCCAAACTAGAGGGAAGCTGGTGTCACAGGGATGCTCTCTGCCAAGCTAAGCAGCTCAGCTGAAGGCAGAAATTTATTGTTCCTCATTCCCCACTGTCCCTGGGTCTGACCAGCCAGGTGTGTTGGCGGTTTGGGGGAGAGTGGCTATGGGGACGATTGAGGGGTTCTTTTTTCTCAGTCATAGACTCTCAGACTTAGAAAAGATCCTTAGAGGTCCTCTTTCCTCTCTCCCTTCCTTTTCTTTCCACACCCTCTCTTGACTCCTAGGCCTTGGCACACTAGACAAGATGCTCTCTCCTCCTTCCTGTGTTGAGTTATTCAGCATATGTGGAAAGAAGATAGACAACAGCAGATGAGCAACTCATCACCTGCTTCTGTGGATGGGGAGTTTGCGTTTGGTAGGGAGATGCTCTGTAGACCCCCATGCACACCTCCCTTTCTCCTAGCTGCTAGGGATTAGCCAGAGAGAAAGGAGCAGGATTTGGCGGCCACAGGAGGCTGAGGAGATGGGCTAGGGAGGGCTTTGCAGATGCTTTTCTGAACCCCAGGGAAGGGAATAGGCTATTAATAATGGAAGTATCCAAGGTCACACACACACACACACACACACACACACACACACGCTTCTCTCTCTCTCTCTCTCTCTCTCTCTCTCTCTCTGATTTTGAGATATGCTGGACTTTTATTCATTCAATAGAAATGGAAGTTATACAAGCACAGGCATATATACTACAAATGTCCATATAGACATGAATGCAGTATAGAAACAGCCAAAATTCTCTGCTAGCTTTCATATGTACAGAAACCTGAGCTCATGCTCATGTGTGTGCATACATAAGCAATGAGAGTGACTGTCTATGGATAGTAAGATGTTTAGACTCTATAGCTGCCTAAGCCCACGGAGGAAGTATGTGAGTAGACACATATCTACATATAGATGTGCTCTTCCACATCCAAAGCCACAAGGACAGGTAACTCCAGACAACCAATGACCAGTGAGATTTCTGACTTCCTACCATGCTCAGCTCTGGAGCTTCAATTTAATAAATGAACATTTATTAAACACATTGTATACACTATTAAGCACTTCCTAAAGTCCTCAAACAATAGCTCCTAGTGGAATGGAGATGAAACTAAATTCTCAAAAGCTATATCAATGAAACTCTGGCAGGCCCCACCTTGGAGTACAGGTCCAGTGATATCTTATATGTCTGTTCAAGGAAAAACCCACCTAAGTGTGGAGGTGCTTATTGGCAGGTTGGTGTCAATGGAGTATGGAATATATATATGAAATGCTAGGTACTAGGTGCTGAGGCAAATTCAAAGTGAGTAAAACATGGTGTCTACCTTCAAGCAGCTTTCATTCAAGGGGAATATAAGACAAGGACACAAATAATGATTATAGAAAATAGAATATAAGTACATAAGAAACACATATAGAGCATGCTAAGATTGCAGGAGAAAGGTCTTGCTTCCAACTAATAGGATTGGGACAGGCTGTCAGGAGAAGGGGTTCCCACAGTTGGGCTTTAAAGAACAAATATAATTTCAGTAGTTGGAATGAATGAATGAAAAAGTTTTAAGCAATTACTTTATACCCAGCACTCTGCTAAGTGCTATGAATATAAATACAAGCAAGTGAGATAATCTCTGACTTCCAGGAGTTTACATTCCTATAGGGGAAGAAGTGGTGTTTATGGAGGATTGTTTTAGACAAAGGGAATGGTGATTGAAGTGACTGGGTGAATTGCTGATATGTACTTTTGGGCAGTGTGAGTGTTGATTGATTAGTGTTCTCAGAACTAGATTTGAAAAGTGGATATTGGAGAGGGGTTAGAGAGAGTCTAGGAGGGTCTTTTTAGTGTTGAGAATGGTGCTTTGAGAGAAGTCATACAAGTAGAAGAGTGTGGAGTATGTTCATGGGATAGTTAATGGTCCAATTTTCCCAAGGTGTAGAGTTTTGGGGAAGAGGGAAGGCCTGCTTCTGTGGACCATGAATTTGTGTTTGGTAGGCAGATGCTCTGTAGACCCCCCCCCACACACACACACCTCCCTTTCTCATAGCAGCTAGGGATTAGCCAGAGAGAAAGAAGCAGGCTTTGGTGGCCACAGGAGGCTGTGAAATGAGACTCGACAGGTAGGTTAGCCCCTAATTGTGGAGGGTCTTGAATACCAAGCTTTAATTTAATCCTATAACTAGGTACCCGTATCATTTCCTTCTGTGGTTGACACTGGACAAAAAAATTAGGCACTTCCTGCATTGGGGGGGTTCTTGACTCCTGAAATGTCTTTAAAGATAAAAGATGGAGGTACAAGTTGAGCCCCAGCTAAGGCCTCCTAGGCGCTGCTTCAACAGCCAGGCTTCCAGAACTTCTTGTCCCTAGCTGGAGTCCTCTTGCCATCCATATCCAGGGGAAAGAATGCATTCACCCAGCACATTCTTAAGTAATTGAGACGATGACCCAGGATACAGGGCTTCCCTCTAAGGGTGGAGAGGTTGTAGAGGTGAGGGTAAGAGTTTCCAGGGTGGTGAGGAGACCCTGGGATTGTCTACTAAGCAATGTGGCCTCTGTGTGTCTGTGTGTGTGCACTGTTGGTGTCCCCTACAGGCACCCTCTCTTCCCACTCCTGACGCTGCTGTTTGAGAAGTGTGAACAGGCCACCCAGGGCTCTGAGTGCATCACCTCAGCCAGCTTTGACGTGGACATCGAGAACTTCGTTCATCAGCAAGAGCAGGAGCATAAGCCCTTCTTCAGTGATGACCCGGAACTGGACAACCTGGTAAAGTCTTCTTTCTCTCTGCAGGCAGGCGCCTCATCCCCCTCCCCCACCCCTTCCCAATGCCACTGCCCTTTTACTTAAGCCTCTTACTCCCTGAAACTGAAGTCACCATCAGGCCCCCAAACCAGTCACTCGTCTGACTACAAAGGTCTTCTCTTGTAACCACGTGAGAAATCCCAGTTATGGTTCACCTGCTCTCCTCTGCTGAGATTGGCCTAGTCTTTGGAACTTGCTTTCTTCATTTATGAAACGTGAAGTCTTGAAGATCTCTTCCTGTTCTAAATCTGTGATCGTGTGATCCTTAGTATCTATACTAAGGAAAGATGCAACAGAGAGATGCAATGGAGTGGGGAGCTCTTCTACCACCCCCAGCTTGGACAAGTGCTGCTTCCTCTACCGAGAAAGAATTTTTTTTTCTTTTCTGTGAGTTTATTGATGTAAGGAATTCCTATTAAGGAAACTCTTGCCCCAGTGCAGATCAGCAAATGTTCTACAATTTATCTAGTCTTAAGTTTTCTGGAGGGAGAAAGGGAACATGCATTGATTAATCCCCTACGATGTACCAGACACTGTGCTAAGTTCTTTACAAATATCTCATTTGATCTTCACAAACAACCCTGTGAAATAAATGCTATTATTAGTCCCATTTTACAGTTCAGGAAATTGAGGCAGAGGTTAAATGACTTGCCCAGGGCCATACAGCTAGTAAGTGTCTGAGGCTGTATTTGAGCTCATGTCTTCCTGACTCTAGGCCCATTTCTCCATCCGTTGTGCCACCTAGTTGCAAGTTAAGTGACTGAGTCTGGATCACAAAGCCAGTATGTGTGACAAGTGGAACTTGAATCAAGATCTTGCTGCCTTTTTTTTTTTTTTTTTTTTTTTTTTTTTCCTGCTTTTTGGTGAAGCAATCAAGGTTAAGTGACTTGCCCAGGGTCACACAGCTAGTAAGTGTCAAGTGTCTGAGGCCAGATTTGAACTCAGGTCCTCCTGACTCCAAGGCTGGAACTCTATCCACTGTGCCAACTAGCTGCCCCTGGTCTTGCTGACTCTTGAGGCTGACTCTCTAACATTTGCACTCCACAGACTCCTAAGAACAACTATAGAATGTTCTCATAGAAGGTTCAAGTTGGAGGAGACCTTAGAGGTCACTCATTTCACGTGACAGATAAGGAAACTGAGTCTCAAAGAGGTGAAGTTACTTGCCATAAATGCTTATTGACTGGTATAGCTAGCTAGGAGCAGAACTAGGCCTCGAACCCAGAGCTAATGGCTATTGTGTTGTGATACAGAGAGGTAGAACAGGTATGTGTGAGCATTTGCTAACGGAAGAGACAAACCTAGACAGCAAAATAAGTCAAGAAAGCCTAGAAGAGGTCTTGCCCAGGAGCAGCTGGGTGGATTTTTAAAGTCCTTTCTCTCTCCATTGATTACATTCCATTGAGTTTCCTTGGGAGAGACATAGAGACAGGGAGAGACAGTGCATACACATGCACACATATGTTCTGCTTATAATTTTTATGAGTAGAGTCAGGGTTGAATTTTTTATAGCAAACTCTATTTTCCATGGATGTTTAGTACATTTTTAGGTGACCATTTCTCTGCTCAAACCCATTATGCTTCTGACTGTCTTCATCCACCATTGTGCCACTGTCTATCTAGCCAGGACATGCAATGACATGTTAATGTTCACTCAAACAAAACCAAATGAGGAAAGCATACTTTTTTGTTGTTGTTTTGCTAGGCAATGGGGTTAAGTGGCTTGCCCAGGGTCACACAGTTAGTAAGTGTCAAATGTCTAAGGCCGAATTTGAAGTCAGGTCCTCCTGATTCCAGGGCTAGTGCTCTATTCACTGTGCCACCTACCTGCCCCAAAAGCATACTTTTTAGTATATACCGGTGCATCCTCAAACCAGATAAAAATAAGGATAGCTTTGGAATTATCCAGGGTTTCTGTATTATCCACACCACTTGCTTCTTTGCAAGAGAGTCAAAGCTTATTAAATAACTTCTTAGTGCTTATGGAAAGAGCTCCCATACAAAGGAGACCTCACAGTTTTGGAAACTTGGGCTGGGGAATAAGATGATTCAGAAAGAGTGATTGAGATGAGGATTGGAGGTGTTCTTGTACAGTGAGGGCAACTGAACCCAATTCAACCCACATGTATTAAGCATGTACTATGTGCAGGACAAAGTGTTAGGCACTGGGCTGATGTCTAAGCAAAACCAATCCCGCAAAATCACTGACCCCAAGGAGTCTATAAATATAATAAATATAAATGAGAAGTCTCTATTGCGAGCAATTCAAGGAACTAGAATTTGTCTAGTTCAATCAGGGAAGGCTTCAGGGAGGAGCCTTTGGGTTTTGAATGAAAGAATGTATTTCAGCCTGCAGAGGTGGGGAAGGATGTCCATTCTAGACATAGAGGACACTATAAACAAAACCAAGGAGTGTGAAGAGGGCAGAGCAAGAACAATACGGGCAGTGATTAGTTAATTGGACTGAAATGTAGAGTACATGAAAGGTAATACCACAAGTGTCTGGAAGTTAGGGTTGGAGCCATACCGTAGAGGTCAGTTTTACCAGTTTCTGCTAAGGGCCCAACAGGTAAACCTGTTCCGCTCCTTGTGTCCCCTGTCCATGAACAGGGCAGCTCGATGACATAGTAGCTAGAGTGTTGGATTTGGAGTCAGGAAGACCTGGGTTCAAATACTACCTGCGGATATTTACTAACTCTCTGACCCTGGCAAATCATCTAACCTCTATTTGCCTCAGTTTCCTCAACTGTAAAATGGGCGTAATAATAGCACCTGCCTCCCAGGATTGTTTTGAGGATAAAAATGCTAGCTATTATTTTGATCAAGGACCAATAGCTGGGACTAGCACCTAAAGCTCATGGGTTAGTGTGGCATGGTGCTAAGGTGTAGAACAGATGTATGGGAGCTTTTGTGCCCTCAAGAGAAGTAATGATGGTAAGAGACAAGTATGTCCACAAAAAACTTCAGACTTTTGTACTGTGCGGTGTCCAAGGGCATCCTCTCTCCTTCTACTTTGGCCCTCCCTAGAAAAGTGTCCCTTTAGGTCACTGGGAAATGCCTGGTACCCTGCCGTGACCGTAACCCACTATTTGCATGAGGAAGACCTAAAGTGCAAGGCAAGAGTCCTGTGGAAGCCGGGCTTTCATATGACTGCTGACGTTTCCATGAGGAGCTCAGACCTCTTCACTCACTCTCCCCGGCACAATGGCTCATGGTCTAGTCACGGTCCTATTGCAGCCTGGCAACTAGAGTTTATCACCTGAGCACTTTTCTCTTGTTTCTCTCCCTGGCCTTCAGAAGAGCCCTATGTTCAGAGGTCCTATGGACCGCTGGCTAATCTATAGAGTCAGATTCTCGGCTCAGGGGAGAGATGGTGCATGGTTGGGCATAAAACACCAGAAATGGATAGCCTGTTACTAATCGGCAATATGATCTTCATCAAGTCAATTCCCTTTTTTAGGCCTCAGTCTCTTCCTCTGTAAAATAGAGGGTCCGAACTAGATATTCCCTTAGGTCCCTTCCAGCTCCAATGTTCCATTGTTTTGTTGTAAGCATATTGGCTATTGGCAAAACTTCCTAGAAACTCTGTTGGTCCTTGTTTTTATATCCCAAGTGCTTGCTAGGTCTGGGTTTTGACCTCCTTTGGTGCTGGAGAGATAGCCAACTAATTCTTTATGTGGATAAGTTTTCTACTCATGGGTGCAGAAAAATCTAGCTCAGGAACCGAAGGGCCTGCTTCTGCTTTCTCTGGACAATTGCTTGGTTTGCTGATTGTGTAGACCTGGCCAGAGAAGCATTGATTGACTAATTAAGCATACTTCCTGGACCCCTCACCTTACCTTAATTCCTAAGTCTGCCCACTGGAGCACTGCCCTGGGCCTGGGGGTGAGGGCTTTCTTTTGGGGGATCAGCCAATGCCTACTACCCCCTCCCACCCTCTGCCTTGACATGGTCAGGAAGGAGATGAAAAGGCCAGCCACGGGGGCCATCATTAGAACAAGAATCATGTCGCCAGCACAGCCGAGATGCACATAATTAGAAATTAGAAAAAGGTCAGATCGCGTCATTATCAGCTCAATCAGCTGCCGAGTGCCACAGTCAGTTAATTTGGCATCTGTATTTTTTACAACCCCGTACACGTAGCCCAGCGGACTGTAACTCTTTATCCGGACAGATATACTGCGCAGCCGAGCAGGGACATAAAATGAGAGACCCCAAGCAAATGAGCTGAGATAATTGAGAGATTTATTTTTTATATATATGTGTGTCAGGGCAGCTTTCCTTTGCCCTTGAATATTGACTTTCATAAATGGGATTGTCAGGGGGACACTTGGGTCTGGGGAAACTTTGGCCCTCTGAAATACCTCATTGCCAGACCCCGGGCCTCCCTCTAGACCTCGTTTTTTCCCAAGTCCAGTAAGACTCGGAGTCACCTCCCTCGCATTACCATTTGAACACGCCTCCCTATCTCTCTTCAGCCTGTTATCATTCTCTGCTCTCTCCTAATACCTCCCTTCCCCACTTCCCTTCCATGCTCTAAATTTTCTCAGCAGTAGCAGCCTCCAGCCAAGAATGGCCGAGTTCTGAGCTGCCAAGATCAAGGAGGGCTTCCTAGATTCAGAAGAACCTTCTCTCTTAGGGATTTCCATCTGCCCCCTATTATCCATCACTCTTAGGGTTAGAATGGAAAGGAGACTTAGAGACAGGCTCCTCACTTTATAGGAAAGTAAAATGAGACCTAGAGAAGGTCAATGACTTGCCCAAGGTCATATAATGAGCAGTGTGGCAAAATAGAAAGAAGGCCGAACCTGGAGTTCAACTCCATTTACTGTGTACGTCATCAGGAAACATGGGGTTGAATCTTGCTTCAGATGCTGACAATCTTGGTGATCCTAGGCAAGTCACACCTTCACTAAAAAGCCTCAGTTTCTTCATCTGTAAAATACTTGCAACTACCTATTTCACTGGGCTGTTGCTGGAAAAGTGCATTTTGAAACACTATATAAATGTGAATTGTTGACAATGTAGAGTTGAACTCAAGTCTCCAGTATTCTAGGTTGACATTTATCTGCCCAAGGGTATTTAAACTCTTGGGGTCCTTGTAATAGATTTTTCATAACCTATACTATGACTTTAAATGTGCACCTCCTAGGACGTAAAGTGATTTGTCCTTGGGTAGCCTCGTCTGGGAAAGGGTTCATTTTTGCCTACTTGCTATGGCTATCTGACTATCTCCTTAGCTGAACTGCAGACCTCTTCTTCAGTCTGTCCCACTTCTGGCACTTCCTTTCCCACTTCTCTTCCTACCCTCCCTTTCCCTCTCTTTCATCCCCCAGCAGCCACTGGCTGGCACTTGGTAAAGTTTGTAAAATTTGCAAGTTCCCCAAACCCCTTTGAAAGGTAAAGGCTTTTTGTTTTATAAAATCTAATTTACAGGCCCCGGTGGTACAGGGCCGAAGTTTTATAGATTATGCAAGATTTCAAACCGGGGCTGTAAAACGTACGGTTCAGTTTCATGCATGGCATTTTTTTATGTGTAAATTTTTTAACATTTATGAGGCTCGTTTTAATGAGGCTCCAGCGTGACTCAGGGGACAGGTTATGGTTTCTGACCACAGAGCCAGCCCAGGAGCAGAGGCTTCAACTTTCAGGCCTGCTGGCCCCCTGGCCACAGCTTCCCTAACCCATTGTAGGAGGTCCAGGCCGAGGTAAGGGGTCTCATGAGCCTTGCCAGCGACAGCTCATTTTAGTCCTTGGCCAGGACTCTCCTTGCCTGGGCAATTGCTCCTGCTGGATGAGAAACTACTTCATGCTCCAGAGAGTCTGTGGCTCAGGGGAGATATAGGTAAAAATACCTAAGATTTTCACCTAAGAAAAACTGTACTGACTTATGTGAAATTTGTCTCCAAGAGCTTTATTTTATTTTATTTTTTTATTTTTAGGCAATTAGGGTTAAGTGACTTGCCCAGGGTTACACAGCTAGTGTCAAGTGTTTGGTCTGAGGTCGAATTTGAACTCAGGCCCTCCTGACTTCAGGGCCAGTGCTCTATCCACTGTGCCACCTAGCTGCCCTCTAAGAACTTTAGATAATATAATCCACCCCCTCATTTTACAGATGAAGAAACACATCAGAGAGGCCAAGTGACTTATCCAAAATCACACAGCTAGGTTGTGGCAGTGTTGAAATTAGATCCCATGCTTCTTGATTCTTTCCCACCTACCACAAGCCATTTCTTATATTGGTTTCAAAATCTTCTGAAATGTCTCTAAACCTTGTTCTTTTCTCTCCTCTACCCCTTTCCAAACCTGCATTTAGAGTCAGAAGACTTGGCTTCAAATCATGGACCCTCCATTTACTGCTAGTGTGATTTTGGGCCAGTCACATACCCTGTCTGGGCCTCAGTTTCCTCCTCTGTTAAATGAGGGCATTTGACTAGATAATCCCTAAGGTCCCTTTGAACTCTGCATCTTTGATTGTATGATTATTTCTCTTTTGCTCCAAGGCTGCTTCATCTCTGATCAGTCTGGGGAAGTAGCTGGTCTCATGGCACCAGTGGCTTATAGGCATTGTCCATGGCTACACTTAGGCTGCAGATTATTTTACTGCCAACACTTCTTACAAAGAGAGAAAGCTCAGGGCATGCCATGAATTTTTGATGTAAAGGGTCAAAAAACTTTTGATGTAAACTCTCCTTCATAGGAATAGAAACTAGAATTATCCTTCTTTGTTTGTAGGTGAAGATGAAGCTAGACAAAACTTGCCACAGGTCCTCTGGAATAAGTAAAAGGAGCCTGCTTTTATATAGAACTTGAAAGGATTTCATGGAACATTTTCTTCATAGCTCCCCTGCAAGTTGTATAGTACATTTATTATTTTCATTCTCATTTTCCAGATCAGGAAACTAAGGACAATAGCGATTAAATGACTTACTTAGGGTCACAGAGCTAGCAAGAATCAGAGCCAGAACTGGAATTCAGTTCTCGTGACTTCCAGGATCACTCTATAAAGCTGCTTTATCCTTAGAAAGAACACAGTTCCTCAGACTGAGCTCTAGTCAGCTCTGTACCTGCCATTGGGTCAGCTCTGGCCTTGACTCATGATACTTCCCCATTTCATGGTTTGTTTCTCAGATAACCCTGGGAATGCCTGCCTACTTAACAGGGCATTGCTGGTTTGTTGCTGTCTGCATGATGCTTTAAGATCTTCCTTGGAAAGGAGTACTGTGATTATTTCTGCTCCTGCTTCTTCCTTTTACCGAATACTTCCTGGGACCCTAGTAATGATAGATCTGTGCCCTTCTCACCACCAACCTTGAAAGAGATCTTGGCCTTCCAGGACACCCATAAGGGTGTCTCTCCTCTTTTTTTCTACTGGCCTAGAGTAACTGGGAAGCATGCATATGGGCTTTTTGCAAGGTCACATTCATTCACCCACTCATCCATCTGTCCAATCATTCATTCTTTCATTGGACAAACATTTATTGAGTTTCCATTTTGTGGAAGGCATATTGCAAAGTATTTAGGTGCTGCAATATGGAGATTTTACAGGAAAAAAATTTTAGTTCCTACTTTCTAGGATTTTAACACCTTAAGGGATTAGGGGGAAGGAAAACAAATTGACATAAAACCCAAATAGGCTGTGATAACTATAAATACTTTTTTCTTTTAAAAAAATCTTTATTGATACCTTTCGTTTTTATATCTCCATCATTTCTATATATAAATCCCTCCCCACTTCCCTAGAAAGTAGGCCATCCCTTATAACAATAAAAAAGTTTAAAAATATCAACAAAACCAACCAATATATCCCTTGTATCTAATAGTAAGTGCAATATTCCATACCCATAGTTTCCCTGTCCCCCACCTCTGCAAAGAAGTGAAGAAAGAAAATTTTATCAGCTCTTCTCAAGGACTGAGCTTTGGCATGATAATTATCCAGCATTTATTTTCATTTTTTTGTTCTCTTTACGCTGTGGTAGTGATCGTGTATGGATTATTTTCCTGGTTCTTTTTATTTCACTCAGCATCAATTCATCTGTCTTTCCATACTCCTAAGAATTCTTCCCATGTCACTTCTTAGAGCACAGCAATATTCCATTCAGGCACCACACGAAATGTTTAAACATTCCCCTAATAGATAGGTGTTCGCATTGGTTCCAGTTCTTTGTTACCACGTGAAGTGAATAAAATAGGAATATTTGGTTCATATGGGACTTTCTGCTGTCTTTGACCTTACTGGGTTATATGTCAAGCAATGGGACCTTTGGGTGAAAATGTAGGATGAAAATTTTAGTCCTTTTCTTTTTAACCTAATTCCTATTGCTTTCTAGACTAATTTGAAGCTCTGTCAACTGTGGATTGATGTGCCTGTCTTTCCATAGCCCCTCCAACATTGATTATATTCCTCTTTTTTTATCATTGCCAAATAGCTGGTTGTAAATATGTGAACATAGATGCTTTTTTTAAAAATAGGTTTGTGATTCTGTTAAATAAGAGAAATATTGTAGAAAATATGCTGGGATTTCAAGAAATCATTTGACAAAGTCACTTATAATACCCTTGTAAACAAGACCTCCCCAAATAGGAAGTAAGCTGTTTGAAGGATGGGAATATTTCAGTTTTTCTTTGTATTCCCAGTACTAGGCACATAGTAGGCATATAATATTTACTGAGTGATTGATGGAAACTGGATAGCCAGTTTCACCAGTACAGGTGGGTGGATTCTTATTTCTTTGTACAACTATGCCCAAAGCATTGATTGATCTCTAGACATATGCCTGTTTTCTCTTCTATCTGGTTCGATATTTTTATTAATGAATTAAATAAAGACATATGTCACCCAACAAATTTTCAGATAATGCAAATATGGGAGAAGTAGCTAAAGCCTTGGATGATGGGCTGGAGGCAAGACAAAATTTAATAGAGATAAATGTAAATTCCTGCACTTAAGGTTAATCACGTAAGTCCTAGGTAGGGAAGACATAACCAAAGGACAGTTCATGTGAGAAAGACCTGAGAGACTTAGTGGACAACAGCTTCAATATGATTCACTATCATGATATGGCAGCCAAAAATGCTAACCTGATCTTTTAACCTTTCTTTGTATCCTCAGTGTTTGACAAAGAGCCTGGCACATAGTAGGCACTTAATAAATGCTTGTTGGTTGAATAATTAATAGAAGAATAGTATCCAGGATAAGGAAGATATAGTCCAACTGTATTTTGCTTTGGTCAGACATATATGGAATACTGTGTTTAAGGTTGGGGCACCACTATCTAAGAGGGACATCAGTAATTTATCATGAGTTCAGAGAAGTGAAGTCAGATTAGGAAAGATGTCATAATAATGCCATATGAGAAGTAACTGAAGAAATGATGGGTATTTAGCCTCAAAAAGAGAAGCCTTAGGGACAACAGCATAGCTGTCTTCAAATATCTGAAGAGATAACATGTGAAATAGCATTTAAATTTGCTCTGAGTAGCTCCAAAGTGAAGAATTAAAACCAATGGAGGGAAGATAAAGGAAGGGGTTGAAATGGAGAGGAGGTGATTGTGATAATTGCCTTCAAGTACCGAAAGGGGTATCATATGGAAGAGGAGCTTAATTTATTTTGCCAAACTCAAACCAATTGATAGAAGTTACAGAGAGGAAGAGTTTCCTTCAAGTAATCATTTAGATTGTTCAAAAGTAGAATGGTGGACTTGAAGTAGTGAGGCCCCTTTCAATGGAGGTCTTCACATAGAGGCAGGAGAGTGGGTTTCCATATAAGATAGTGGCTAACCCCCCTCACTGAAAATGTTCAAGTAGAGGCTGTCTAAACACCTGCAAGGACATTTTGAAAATGATTTCTATGTACAGTGGTAGATTATACTAAATGAACTCTGAAGTCCCTTTGAATTCTAAGATTCAGTGATTCTAAAATCCAGCACTATAATAGGCATGGGGGAAGGAGAGAGCAGTTAAGTATTTCATAGGGAACATAAAGATAAGTTTAGAGTTGGAAAGGATCTCAAAGGACATTTAGGCTAACCATTTTCTGGGTGAAAATAGAGGCTCATTGAATTTGGTTGACTTACCCAAGGTCACAAAACTATTTTATGGTATGAAGGTTTTATAGGAAAAAGAAAAATACTTGGACAAAAAAATGGAGATGGTGCTTAACAGATTTACAGGAGATACTGTCTCCTGTGGAATTGTTACTATACTGGAAGACAAGAACAATATTAAAATAATCTTGGAAAACTAGTCATACCAGAATGAAATTCAACAGGAACTGGTACAAAGTGATCTATTCTTAGAAGTAAAAGCTCTACAATACAAATATAGAATAAGGAAGACTAGGGCTTATAGTTGACCAAAACACGAACAAGCAATGGAGTTCTGTTGTGGAAAATGGCAAGGTTGGGGAGGAGATACCGACACAGACGGAACAAAAGAGAGAAAGGGAAAAAGGGGTGCTAGTGGGGATGAGAGAAAGTTAATTTATTAAGCGCTTACTATGTACCAGACACTATACTAACTTGTCAGTTGCATGCCTTTTGCTGTATTTCTTGGTTAGATCCAAACTAGCATATTATGTCTCATTTCATTTATTGTACTTTTTAAAAGAACATGGAGAAACCAGAGAGATTGCCAAGAACACCAAAGATGATTAGGGAATAGAAAAAGATCATAGCATTTAGAGCTGGGAAAGAAGGTCTGTGGAGTCCAGTTCTTTCATTTTACAATGGAGACCCAGAGAAGTTGTTGCTTCTGGGTAATAAGTAGCAGGATCAGGATTCGAATTCAGGTGTTTTGATTCCATATCCTTTGCTCCTTCCATTACATCACACTCCCTCTTCTAGGAGAAGAAAATAAAATCAATTAGAATTACTTTTCCTGGAGAGGAGCTGCTCAAAGATGACTTGAACACTATTTTCTACTATTGGAAGATTTTATAAGTGAAGTGCTTATCAGTTGTTTTCCATGTTTAGGGAAAACTGAGTAAGAGGGAAGGAGCTTAATTTAAAGCTGGGCGGATTTTAACTGGACATAAAAACATACTTCTTAACCAACAGAGTGATAAAACCTCGAGAGGCCTACTGAGGCTCTAAGTCTCTATTTCCAGACAGTATTGAGAAGGAAAGTGACAGCAATCTGTGCTGGACTATTTAGATATTTATCAGTCTAAAGGCAAGGGGCTGGATCACATGATCCACCATGGTGTT
Organism: Vombatus ursinus; assembly: GCF_900497805.2. NCBI lineage: Eukaryota > Metazoa > Chordata > Mammalia > Diprotodontia > Vombatidae > Vombatus > Vombatus ursinus. Next base: position 35,227,596 of record NW_020954591.1, on the reverse strand, counting down.
TTCCAGACATTCCATCAGAGGATGTTAGAGAGAGGAAGGGAGCAATTATTATGTAGTTGCTGTCCAGACATGAGGGAACAAAGGCTGGAGAAGTAGAGGGTACATTGCCAGGAGGATAAATGGAAAAGATATGAGAGAAGTGAGGATGGCTTTACAGGTTTGGGTTTAGTTATCCCAGGATCTTGTGTTCCTGACCTAAATCCTTACTTCTAATTACATTTTCCTGCCTGAGAAAGGTAGGTGGAGTAACAGATAGACTGCTGGGCCTGGAGTCAGAAAGACCTGAGCTCAAATCTGGCTTCATTTACTAGCTCTGTGACCCTGGGCAAGTCACTTCCTCTCTTTGGACCTCAGTTTCCTAATTTGTAAAAAGAGGCATTTGGACTAGATTTTTTTCACATCTCTTCCAGCTCTAAATCACAGAGCCCAACTGGAGACAGGTAGTTGCCATTACATGCCATACAACTTTCAGTGCTAATGGGAAACCTCTCCTCCTGCTCCCAATGCCCACCCCAACCTTGTTCATGGATTGACAGAACCCTCCCCTCTACTCAATCCTCCATTGATTACAAGGATGCAGGTGAAGAGCTGAGTGATTCTCCCACTGTAATGTGTTCTCTGAGTAGTTGCTCAGCAAAGAATGACTAGGGCCTTCCCATTCTAACTGAAGAGTCAAGATACACACAATCACACAAAGATACACAGGCAACTATACAGGCAAAAACACATAAGTACCTGTAATGTAAAGACAATCATACAGTGCTAAATACATGACCACTTCTGTCCCGTTGGCTCAAGCTGAATCAGTGAGTCAGTCAACAGACTGAATGCCTGAAGGGGAAGTAGTACCATGTCAGAAGCTTAGGATACATACTGGAGAACAAACACAGTTAGGGCAGCTAGGTGCACAGTGGAGAGAGCACCAGCCTTGAGGTCAGGAGGACCCGAGTTCAAATGTGACCTCAGACACATAACACTCACTAGCTGTGTGACTGTGGGCAAGTCACTTAACCCCAATTGCCTCACCAAGAAAGAAAAAAAAAGAACAAATACAGTTGTATCAAATATCACTGATTAAATTCTGATATCCAAAAATAAGCATAAAGAGCCAAAGATTACCAGCTTCAAAAGATGAGTTACAGACTTGAAATGACCAAATGAAAACATGCTCCAAATGACTAATCATTGAAAGAAATGAAAATTAAAACAACTCTGAGGATCCATCTCACAATGATGTGACAAAGAGTTAATGTTGTAGGGGTGGTAAGAAGATAGGAACACTGATACACTGTTAGTGATGTAGCTAAAAAATTCTAGATTTCAATTCGGAATTAAAATAATAGTAATAATAGCATTTGCACAGTGCCTACTATGTGCCAGGCACAGTGCTAAGCACTTTACAATTATTATCTCACTTTGTCCTCCAAACAATGCTAGGAGGTAGGTGCAATATATTATCCCCATTTTACAGATGAGGAAACTGAGGCAGATAGCAGTTAAGTCACTTGCCCAAGGTCACAGAACTCGTAAGTATGTGGGGAGGAGTTTAAACTCATTCATTCCTGATTCTAGGTCCTGGGCTTCCTGCACTGTGTCTCTTCAATAGGCAATACAAAGAGACTAGTTAGACATGACCGCAATAATGTAAATCAAAAGATCATAAAAGAAAATTAACTGAGGAAATGAAAAATCCATAAAGATCCCAGACAACTGATAATGAAGCATTACCTTCCACCTTTAGCAGAAAAATGGGGGACTACCAGGATAGAATAATGTATACTTTGTATGATGTGGTGACTATCAAATACTTTTGCTTAGTTGTTTTATTTTTGTAGCTAGGTGGTATGTAGAGTGCTGGACTTGGATTTAGGAAGACCTCAGATCAAATCCTGCCTCAGGTGCTTATGTGGCAGTATGACCCTGGATAAGTCACTTAACAGCTCTCAGCCTCAGTTTTTTCATCTATAAAATGGGGGTGATAATAATAGCAACTACCCCACAGAGTTATTGTGAGGACCAGATGACATAACACCTTAAAGTACTTTACATTACTTAAAGCACTTTGAAAATATTAGCTATTATTATTAGATATTATTCATTTTCGTAAAAGAAGCTTCAGTCTGGAGAGGTTGAAATGGCTGTGATATTAAGACAAAAGGCCTCAATAATTTTTTTTTCTTTAAAGAACAAGCATATCACTGACCTCAAAGGGCTTCAGGAGACAAAGACTCCTAAAAGGCTATCAGAATACATAATTACTGGGAAAAGTATGTTGATGTATTGGGGGGGAATTAGAAATTATTTGGACATTTTGGAGAATTAGGATAGGATTAATCTAAGAAGGCTTCCTGGAAGAGGTTGGATTAGAACTCTACTAGCTCAGAGATGGAGAATGTCTACATCTCCTGCTCCAATCCACGGCAGCTTTTCTGGAGACAGGGTCTCCTTAAGAAGCTACACAGTTCCCTTGGATACTGCTGCAGTGAGTGATGCTGCTTTTGGTCCCGTGGCCTTGGGGTTATAGAGATGGGGATGGGAAAAGCATGAATGGGTATGCATGATATCAGAATTGATGCCATGACCTTACCTCTCACTCCTTCCCTGCCTTCCCCACCTCTCCAGATGGTGAAAGCAATCCAGGTTCTGAGAATCCACCTGCTGGAGCTGGAGAAGGTGAATGAACTCTGCAAGGACTTTTGTAATCGTTATATCACCTGCCTCAAGACTAAGATGCACAGTGACAACCTGCTCAGGAATGACCTTGGAGGTCCCTATTCCCCCAACCAACCCTCCATAAACCTGCACCCACAGGTAACATCCGTCTCAGGATAGGATTCCTCCAACTCAGGGTTCTTGGGGTCCTCTCTCCCCTTTGACTCCTTAGCTGGGCCTGGCACAATAATGTGTGGGCATCATGAAAATACTTGAGGATGCTTTAAGAGGTCCCTCATTGGCTCCTTTAGTTGTCAAGGCTCTCCTGGGGTCATCTCATTTAGTCTCCTAGGGCTGACAGCTGGGGGTAGTTAAGAGCCTCTGAAGAGGGGATGATGTGAGTGAAGTCTCCAGAGCAATGCTGAGCAAAGTGTTCCTGTTTATAGGTGAAACAACTCTCTTGGAGAAGGAGAGTGTCTTTTCTGAGGGAGAGACAAAACTGAGACTCATATCCAGGCAGCCAGGCTCCTGATTTTACCATAAGTGGCATTCCTTCAACCCTGATGCTGAAGTATTCTGGGCAGCCTGAGTTCTTGGTGGTGGCTGCTATGGGCAAACTGACCATTCTTCAGCTCCTTTCTCCCTACTGGACAGTTCATCTCTCTTTGACCACTCCCTTCTGATGGTTCTTACATCTTCTCACCCCACTATAGCTTCATCAGTGTTTATTTTTGGGTTCACACAATACATGACCCCAAAACTTTGCTCAGTGTGATTTTCCAATACCACTTCTCTAGCTCCCTCTACTTCAATCTCAAAGAAGCCAGAAGGTAGGAAGAAGGACAGATTCTGCATTCCAAATTGCAATAGATCACTCTGCTATCCTCCAACCCATAGCTTAAGAAGCCCATCAAAAGAGAGCTCCGCTGACCCCTCCAACTCATCATGTAAGGAAGAGAACTAAGGACATCTCTTCACCAAACTTCCATCCAAAGATGAGCCTCACCTTGGTGGTGTTTGCTGTTTGTATAGAACTATTGGTTCCTCTCCTAGAAAACATGGCACAGGGGTCCTAGTTCTTGGGTAGAAATCCCAACTCTCCCATTTAGTATCTGTGTCTCCTCATGCAAGGTATTAACCCTCTCTAAAGCTCAGTGTCCTTGTCTGTAAAATGAGGTTTGGAAGAGGTGACTGCTAAGGTCCCTTCTAACTATGAATCTATGATCCTATAAATAATACCTCCCTCCTTTGATTCTTCCTGTTCCACTTTGGGGATATTTCTCAGAGGAGGAATAGGAAGATGACTTTATCTCCTGTTCCTTAAATCTAAACATGTTGAAATGTCTTCTGAGGAAGCTTTGCGATGACTCATTCCCTTCAAGCACCCCATGTGGTGGGGTGAGAGGTGAGGAGTGGGTACAAACTGTGAAATGCTAGAAGGGGTGACAGAGAAAGACTGTGCCACCTAATTCCCAGGAGGTCTTTTAGAACAGGAGCCCTCCTGTACGCCTAGAGCCATATTTCCAGGACACTTTAAATTGGACGGAGGCAGGCAAAGGAAGGGAATGACTTTAAGACAATATTTCTTTGATGGTGAGCCACATCTCCTGAGATTGTCACCCTGAAAACAAATACCATCCCTGCTGTGTAAGACCTTTGTGGAACTGGGAGAAAGTGAAAGGTGTGCGATGGGGACTTTGGATAATGTGGAGTGTGGGACAAGAAGTTTATTTCCTCTTTCGATTGTCTGAAATAACCAAATCATTTTATCACAGATCTGAAGAAGCCGCCCAGGCTTCTGTTTGCTAATATGTTCTTGAAATAGACTCATTCCTTCAGAGTCTTATTGTACTTTCCCTTATGATCAAAATTAGCAAGAAACTTGCATAAAAGAGGACAATAATTGCTCAACGAGCATCTCGTTTGTAATTTATTAGTTTCTATTATTGTGGGTTGCTATAGCAACGGTGCGCAGCCCCGGTGACGGGAGAGATTCGAGATAGGAACTGAGGAGGCTGTGAGGCCTCACCAAATGGAGATGCACATTTTTATCAGTAATTTTCATGAAAATAATAAGTGAGGAGTTAATGAGATGGAAAGCCATCCTGTGGCTATTGTGAATTTTTTTTAAGTGTTGATCTAATTAGAATGCATCAGTCAGGAAAAGTAATGAGGATTTAGTGCCTCACAGAGATGTGAGGATCATATCAGAAAATTAGCACAAGTCTTTGGAAATAATCAGGCCCTTAGAGAGGCACTGGATTCCCCCTCCTGGGCCCTCCAACTCTACCTCTAGGTCTGGAGTTGGGGGGTTCCAATGAGGAGGTATACTGTGGGGGGGGGGACAGAGAACTGGTATGACTTGTGATCAGACAGTAAGTGAGCAAAGGCAGTTTAAAAGCCTCTTTGGAATCCTACTCAGGGGCTGGGGACCAGAATCTGGCAGGCTCGTCACACGCAGTAGAGCTTCGGGGAGATGGCAAGATGGGCTGTGGGTAAACAGGATCTCAAAGAAAACTAGTCCTACTGGTTGGCCATAGCACTTCAGGTCTTTGCAAAAAGGAAGAGGCAACTTTTATCACTATCTTTTCAAGCTTCAGACCACTGACTAGGGAAAAATCTGATCCTAGGGTTAGATATTTCAAAAACCTCAAATCTCCTCAAAGAAACGAGCCTAGGAAATAGCCAGGGATAGAGAAAGGGAGGCAGGATGAGTGAGATAAAGAGATTTAGGAGGAAGGTAGTCCTTTTCTGGGAAGGGCCAGAATCTGACTTAATGAGTTTCCCATGAACTTCTAAAACTCTCTGAAATGGGAATGGTAACTTTCTTGGGTAGAAGCTAGAACTGAGGATCCAAACCTTTGAGCTGAGGGAAGGAAGGGTGCCCCAGAGGAAAAAGAAAAAGTACTCTGTGACATTCGTCATGGTTCAGCCTTAATCCTCCCCAGCCTAAAATAGCAGCACTGCCTGGCTGGCTTGGGGAGGGGTCTCTTCCCTTTGGAACATGATCTGAAGGGATCAACATTCCTATTCCTCCCCCTTCCCCTCCCCAGCTCTCCTCTCTTCTCTCTCCCTATACCCCCTTCCGCCCCCACCCCCCACCAGCTTTGTTGCAAAATGCTGGCTCATAGTTTGCCTCCATATGTTAATTTTGTACATTGGTGTTGGAAAATGAAAGAAATTTCAATTTTTTAGAAACCAGTCCTCCCACCACATTACCTCTCTTTTGACTCCTTCCTCCTTAGCTATTTGCATCTACTACTGACTTTTCTGGTTAGGAATTGAGGGGGGTGGGCAGGGCAGGCAAAGAGGTTAAGTTACTTTTGTGGGGCACAAGTAGATTCCTGGTGATGCCAGGTTACAGAATCAGGGGCCAGAAACTCTGGCTACTGTTGCTGCCTTCACAGGTTTCTCCATGAAGCTTACTCCAGCATACCATGATCCTTCCCACTTATTCAGCATTAGGTCATGTGTATCAAAAGTTATTTAACTCCTCCTTTAATGCTAGTCTCCTGTCCTAGTCAAATTATAGGCTTCTCTTGAGCAGGGCCTCCCTCAGCACGTCATTTATATCCTCTTTCACGGTAAGTAGTAGTTGAATTCAATTGAACTAGTACAAAAAAACATGTGGTTTCTGCTACAGGCCAGTAGGTTGTCCAAATGTGGAATGGGAAAAAAGAGAAAACTTGGTCCTGGCAGGATCTAAGCGGGGGCTGGGTTGCCTGTTGTTGGGGATTCTGTGGAAAGGATTCACGCTTTAGGTAAGATTGTGACAGAATGATCTTCAAGGTCCCTTCCTAATAGACTATTCTGTGAGTCTGTAATTGCTTTGCTCTCTGGGAAAATCCCAACCTGGCAAGTACAGGGGAATTTCCCATCTTTGTGTTTGGATGCCTTGCCTCCCCAAGGAAATTGTAACCTCCTTGAAAGTAGGTGCTGTCTTAGATTTCCTTTTCTTTTCCACAGCACTAAGTATGTAGCATACACTCATTATGTACTCAGTGAATGAATGACTGGGCATTTTTTTCCTAGTGGAAATTATTAGCCTAAGGCAATGTTTTCAGTGGATTAAGAGGAATAAATCATAGGGAACAGCGGTTTCCTAGGCTCACTCCAAGTAGGAGAAGCCAGAAGCTTGGAGCAGGCTGCTCATGAAGGCAATGGGCATTTGGCATTGCAGAAACATAGTTTAGAGAAAATATAATTGAGCTCAGGAATCAAAAAACCTGAGTTTGAATCCTGTCTCTACTATTAATTGTGTGACTTTAGGCAAGTTATCTAATTTCATTGAATTTTAGTTTCTTTCCTACAAAATGGGGTCATAATTCTTGTGCTGTGAGGACCAAACAATTCAATAACTAGCAAACTATGTGCCACGGGTGAGTTGCCCAAAGTTATACCCCTGTCCTGGGACTAAGGGTGTACAACGGAGGATCGTCAATTCTGAGTCTTGGGCAGAGGGAACCAAAGAAGGGGCAGCTTGTTCTTTGTGAGGCCAGGTACCAGTTTGATCAAGAAGTCTCCTTCCAGGAAGGAGGAGGTAGTTTCATGGCAGAACGGTTCAGTGGCCAGTGAGGCAGCCTTGGACTTGTAAGGATGGGAGCAGAAGATTGGGTCAGCTTTTGTCCAGTTCAGTCTAATCAGACCTAGTGAGCATTTATTAAACACCTACGTGTTGGACAGAGGGCATACAAAAACAAACATTAAAAAGCCCTTGTCCTCAAGGAATGAACATGCTACTGCTCTGTCAGAGCAGCTCAGTTTACATGCTGGGAATCTGCCCAGCAAGCTCTGGGGAGGCTATCCATCCTGGGAAGTTTCCCGGCTGGTTGTGGGGCTCAGTCACTGTGTGGAGCATGTAGAGCAGGAGGGGGAAAGAAACACCTCTCCAGGACAGAAATTACGGAATGGTCAGACCTTCAAACCTACTGAGAGCCCTGTGTCTTTGGAGCTCTTGCCCCTCCCCCTGGCCTCCCCCTCCCCCAACTCAACACCAGGAGACAGGGAGAGCAGCCCTTTCCAGCCCGTGAAATCTGAGCAGAGCCTTCCGGGAAGGAATGTTCCTTAAGAGCAGCAGCTGTTTCTTGTCCCCACAGTCCAGAGCTGCCTATCCCTTGAGACTAGAGCCCCTGGCCAGAGCAATACAGAAAGAGGATTAGGTGGCTTGTTTATAGGCATTTGGCTTCTTGGTTGGGAACCTACACCGGCCTTAGAGGGGCCTCTGGCTAGACCCAGGGAAGAGAGGGACAGAAGGAGGAGACTCCCAAAAAAAGGAGTGGAGAGATAGCAAGAGCTTCCTACCTGATCAATCTGCAAATAAATATGAAGCGCCCACCATGTTCCAGGCACTGTGCTAGACATTAGAAGGGATGTCAGGAAATGAAGGACAAAGTCCCTTCTCTCAAGGATTCCACAGTTGAGCTCAAGAGACAAGCTCTGCGTGGTAGATAAGGAATCCTCCTTTTATCCAGTCAGTTGCTGAGTTGGCTGATTCTTTCTCTATAACATCTCTGCCATCTATCCTCTTCTCTCAGTTCCCACAGCCCTCATCCTGGTTCAAGTCCTCATCACCTCTCATCTAAACTCATCTAAACCTCCTAATTAGACTTCTAGCTTCCAGTCTCTGCCCTCTCCAATCCATCCTCCTCACCACTGCCAAAATAATCTTCCTGATTTACAAGTCCAGTCATATTACTCCCCTGCTCAAGACTCTTCAGGGTCTTTTAAGATAAAATATAACTTACTCAGCTTGGCATCTACAGTGCTTCACAATTTGGCTACAACTTCCCTTCCTGAGCTTATTTCACATTACTCCTTCACACACCATATTCCGTCCAAACTGTCCTATTTGCTGTCCCTTAATTTTGTATACTACCATGCCTTTACACAGGCTGTTCCCCACGCCTGGGATGTACTCCCTCCTCACTGCTGTCTCTTAGAATCCCTGTCTTCCATCAAGGCTGAGTTTTTAAGTCACCTATTATTGAAGGCTCTACCTCTTCCCCCTATTTGTTAGTGCTTTGTGCCTCCTCAAGTTATCATAGATGTGCTTATCTCTTTACATCTTGAATTTTCCCCCTGCCCTAGAGAATGCAAGCCCTTTGAAGGCAGGGGCTGCTTTTTTATTTTGCCTACAGCACCTGGCACAGTGCCTGGCACCTAAGACGCTTGAAAAATGCTTGTTGAATTGGATCAAGATACAAATACAAAGCAATATACAGTAGAAAGCAGTGAGCAGTATGTGTCAAATGGAGACAGACATTAGTCAACAAATCAAACATTTCTTAACTATGTTATGGAGATGCAAAGACCAAAAATTATACAATGCTAAATCTCAAGGTGTTTACTTTCTGTCGGGGAATGTTTTTTCTGGTATTTTAAAGGTAAGAGAGAAGAAGTAGATTAGAAGTTAGAGGAGTTAGAAATCCTGTGTTTGACTTTTTACTATCTTAGTGACATTTAGCAAGTTGTTCCATCTTTCTGGGCCTCAGTTTCCTCCTCTGTAAAGTGAGGGGATTCAATTAGATGGTTAAAGGTCTCTGTACTTAAGATACTGTGAAACTATCATTCTAAAAACACTGAAAATTGTGGTGGTTAAGGAAAACTTTCCCAAAAAGGGGGGCACTTGAACTAGTTTCCTATGGAACTCAAGATGTCGTGATGAGCCCTGGCGAGGGTCCCAGCGGCCCAGGAGCCTGGCTTATTCTGGAAGATTTAGACAGTCCATGAGCCCATGGCTTGGCCAGGTGGATCAGCAGAGACATCTAGTGGCCTGAGAAGTACATGGCAAACAGCTGGGGCCTGGAAGCCTTCTTTTCAAAAACCACTAAATCTGGGAAATGGTATCTGGTTTCCCCAATTCTCCAGTTAAAAGGGACCTTATACGGTCATTTAGTCTATTCCTCTGTCTAGACATGATGGCACCCAAGCCATCCTAAACAAATGGTTGTGTTTTGTTTTTTTTATAAATTTTGTTGATATATTTAGCTTTTATATTTACCTATAGTTCCCACTGTATCTCCCTTTCTACCCTGAAGATGATGTTTGAAAGGACATGAAATAAAGGAAGTTTTTACTATTTTTCATTGGTCCATTTAATTCTATGGGTTATTGTCCTCACTCTTCAGGTCAGAACCCTCCCTTGACAGCTGAAACCCTTTTCTTCTTCTTGTGGCCTCTTGGCTTGAACAACACAATTGAAATGAAGGTGGTGTTATAGGTGCCCAAAATACAGGATGCCCCCAAAGTTGGAAAAGTCTGCAGTTTTTAGCTATTAATAACTTAAGATTTGGAATTTAATTTATGTAAGGAACTCTTGTGTGAAGAAACTCCCTCTACCCTTGCAGGTCACCTCCCTTTCTTCAACTTACAGCCTCATTACTTGAAGTCCCCAGAGAAGTGAAGTGAATTGACTTGGGTCATACAGCCAGTATTAGAGGCAGAATTTGAATTCAGGTCTTCCTGTTTTTGAGACCAACTCTCTCCACCACACCATACTGCCTTTCAACAACAACAATAATAATAAGGGATAATAATAGTAGAATAGCTGGCATTTATATAGTGCTTTGCAATTTGTCAAACCTTTTATATATGTTACTTCATTTGATCCTCACACTCCTGTAAAGTAGGTGCTCTTATTCCCATTTTACAGATAAAGGAAACTGAGACCGAGAGGCTAAGTGACTTCTTCAAAGTCACCCAGATATTATCTGAGACGGGATTCAAACCCACATTTTCCTGACTCTCAAGTCTAATGTTGTATGTACTGTGCCTCTTAACTGCTTCAGTCATTTGAATGTTGATTAATTTCTCTTCTTTGAACTAAAGTAATCCCAATTCCCTTCTTTTCTCATTGTGTGTCTTCCCCTTCAGCCCTTCCATCATTATCACTTAGATAAAAGAGATTCTGAGTGAAACCCAGAATCTAATTTCCAACTCTGGTCAAGAATGCTATCTTCCCATAAATGCAGTAGGTGTACAAACTCTTGCTTTTCTTCTGGTCCTCTTCTCCCTCTATTTTCCCTCCTTCCCCAGCCTTCATGGTCTCACAATGATTCTCTAAGGAAGAGTCATCCACACTTTGGTTGAGATTGGGAGGCAAAGGTTTTGAGACCAATTACTTCCTCAGACCCTTACCTTTGCTATTCTACCTTAAAAAGGAGGCTTCCCTTTCTAAGCATCTGTCAGTGAGCAGGGTGTGGAGTGTAGAGAAACACCCTTGTTTATTCATGACTTGTGAGTCATCAGGTCCTAGGGCATTACTAGGGCACAACTCTTACAGAATGATTCTGCCGTTCAGTTTGCTGTGCTTCTCTTGGAAGCTGCTTAAAGCCATGAATGATGAGCCCAACCAAAACCAGTGACCCCAGACTTGCGTTTACAGAGGCTGGAGCTATTGCTGCTCTCCTCTGCCCCCTAGAAAACTGTTTTAGTGGACTGCAACCAAACATCAGACTCCATTTAGATCCTCTAGCATGTTAGAACAGGGGAACAACCTCTAGGAGGCAGTGGATGGAATCCTGGGCCTGGAGTTAGGAAGACCTGAGTTCAAATTCAGCCTCAAATTAATATATATATATATATATATATATATATATATAATATTTTATTATATTATATATTTATATATTATATATAAATATATTTCATTATTATTATTTATAAATGTTTTTAAGAGCTAAATTTGATTCTTCTGAATCAGAACTGTAAGTAAAGGCTGAAAGCCATATTGTTTACATAAAGCTCTTTAAGGACCATAAAGTCAATAAAAATTAACTGTCCTTCTCTGAACTGACTCCTCTGTTTTCCTTTCTCTTTTGTTCTTTGAGGAAAAATAAAAATCTTAAGTTTTTATTTTTAAAAAAATCAATCTAGCTCTGGCAAAAATAAATAAATAAATAAATATTGAAAAAATTTTAGCCTCATATACTTACTTGCTGTTCAATCCTAGACAAGTCATTCAACATCTGTTTGCCTCAGTTCCCTCCCTGTAAAATGAGGGTTAGAATAGCACCTACCCCAAAGGGTTTGAGGATCAAATAAGATATTTTTTTGTTTGTTTGTTTGTTTTTTGGTGAGGCAATTGGGGTTAAATGACTTGCCCAGAGTGACACGGCTAGTGAGCGTTATGTGTCTGAGGCCGGACTTGAACTCAGGTCCTCCTGACTCCAGGGCCGGTGCTCTATCCACTGCGCCCCCTAGCAGCCCCAATAAGATGATATTTTTAAAAAAGCACTTAGCACCATGCCTGGCATAAAGGAGGCATTATATAAATTCCTTTCCCCCTTCCCTGGTGGCTTGGAAAGTTTAGTTTGAAAACTGCAAACTGTGCCTCTCGCATTTTTAAAGATGCTAAGGAACTTGAAAAGAAATCGCTCTGTTCGTATTTAGATAGAATAACATTCACCTAGTTTAGAGTCTGCTGGGACCCAGGGGAAGCTGTTGTGAGTAGAGTGATGCAGTGTGCTTAGACAACATCTCCCCTAGGTGCATCCTTCCTGGGATAGATATATAGGCTGACCTGTTTCGGAGGTGGAGAGGGGCATACTTCTCCCCATTCTACCAATTTGGAGACCTAGAGAGGAGGTAGCTGCAAATCCTGAGTCACAAAACTAATCTAAGATGAAAATTTAGGACAATGCTTCCTTTGATGCTGGGTTCCTTAGATATCTTAAGAGTGGGAGAGGTTGAGACCCAGAATGAATTTTGGGAGTCATCCTCTACAAACATAGGTATGGTGACAAAATTAAGTCTATTCTGCTAGGAAATCAGAAGTTCTGCATCCCACCCTTGCTCAGAGGTTGTTGATGGGTTCTTCCTCAGACATCTGCTTCTCCAGCAAAGAGGGGGACACCTATCCATCTCTCTCCCTCCTCTGCAGCCCCATCATGGCATTTTATGTTTTTTGTTATGCACTTCTATCATTATCCAGGTCCTTGTTTTATCTCCCCTAACTAGATCATTGCTCTAATATGGGGCTCGTAGTTGAGTTTTCTCTGGTAGGTGTTGCAACTCTTTGTTTTGTGAAACAGTGAGACAGAAAGGCAAGGTCTCTTTGAAAGTAGAGACTATGTCAATTCATTTTTGTATCCCCAGTCTTTAGCAGGGTGCCTTATAAATAATAATGATCTTTGCAGCCATATTTATCTCATTTGATCATGATGTCAATCCTTGAGGTAAGTAAATCCCATTATAGTTTAGAAAACACTTTTCTCACAACAGTGCTGTAAAAGCAAGTGAGAAAAATGTTATTATCCCCATTTTCCTGATGAGAGACTACAAACAGTCTTTGAGAAGTTAGGTGGCTTGCTTATAGTTACACAAGAGAGCTAGCACTCAAACCTGGGTCTTCTGACTCTCAAATCCAGTGTTCTTTTCATTACACTCAGCTAATTTATTACAGGGATTAGAACCTGGTCTGCCAGCGATTTGGTTTAAGTTTAGTTGGGAGAATACTTTGCTCTATGGATGCAGGGGTGGGGAACCAGCTGCCTCCAGGCCGCAAGACCTTCTAAGTCTTTGGTTACAGCCTTTTGACTGAGTCTAAGCTCTATAGAACCAATCCTTTTATTAGGGAGATTTGTTCTGGGAAGTTTGGATTCAGTCAAAGGGCCTCACTTGAGGACCTAGATGGCCACATGTGGCCTTGAGGCAGCAGGTTCCCCACCCCTGGTAAGGAGTTTCACAAAATATCTAATGTCATTTTAGAGTTTAAGTTTATTAACTGAGTGGATTTGAGGGAAAGGGAACTTTTGCTTTTGTTCACTCTGAAAATCATTGTAATTTTTTTTCCCAGTTTGAGACTTATCACTAATTTTGCTTCAGAGTCCCTGCATGGTTCAAGATGTAGGCCCACGGGCAGGCTATACATTCCATTCTGTGTCTAAACCTCTAAGTTCCCTGAATAGTTTACCCAGAGAAAGCCATTGGGAGAGTTTGAATAGACTCACTCCTTCAATTAATGTTAGTATAACAAAAAGGTAGGGTGGTTTCTTGGACCAAATGCTTGCGTGCTCCTCACAGGACTTATGCCTGTGGCTAGGGATTGTTTATTTTCCTTTTCCCTCCCTTCCTCCCTTCCCCCACCAATACACACCCAACCCTACCCCTCTGCCCAAGGTTTGATATCTGGGCAGGAGTGCCCTTTACTCACTAACATGACCGCCTTGAGGCACCTGGGATTGGTAGCTTCAGCTCATTTCATTTGAGACCTTATAAACTGCTAAGGACTTTGGGGTTATGGAGGAGCATTCCATGCTTTTAAGGTTAACCTAATACTTCTAAGGTGGTGCAGTGATAGAGCACCTGGCCTGGAATCAGGAAGACCTGAGTTCAAATCTGCTCTTAGACACTTACTCCATTGCTGTATCGCCTAGAGAAAACTCATAATGATGAAATCAATCAACAAGTCACTTAAACCTGCCTCCGTTTCCTCATCTGTAAAATGAGCTAGCAAACCACTCCCGTATCTTTGCCAGGAAAACCTAAATGGGGTCCTGAAGAGTTGGACACGACTGAACAATAACAATTCTTCCAAACAGGACAAATTATACCTAAAGACAATCCCAGCCCAGTAAGGAGAGGTAGAAGACAGCCAGAGTTAAGAGGGATCATGCTAGATTTGCAGTTCAACCCTCGCCTACTTGCCCAAAACTAGTAAGAATTTATATATGGTTGAATCATAAACTTTGCTAATTTTATTAATTTTTATTTTAATTCCTGGATATTTCCTGGGATAATAAACTGGCTGGGAGAACTTTTTCATGAGCTGTTGGACTTGGTGTCAGGAAGACCTGAGTTTTAATCCTGCCTCAGCACTGGCTGTGCTACTATGGGTAAAACACTTAACCTCTCTCAGCCTTAGTTTTCCTACCTGTAAAATGGAGTTAACTGTAATACCTGCTTCACAAGGTTGTCATAAGGATCAAATGAGTTGAAGTATGTTTCACAAATCTTAAAGGGTTATATAAATGTTAACTATTAATATTCTGAGTTATTCCCTGCTAATTGAGCAGAGCAACAGCATGAATAATCCCAAATAATAGACAACCCAAAAGTTGAGTTTAAGCAAACTAAGAAGATATTCAGTGTAAGGCCTAGCAGTGGATTGTATCTGCCATTGAAAGTCAGCCTACCAGGTGCTGAATTTTTTTTTTTAAACAATAGTAACTCATGAAACTGTGGCAGTCAATAATTAGGAAGATTCACCAATGCAGAGAGGAATTGCAATATAACTCCATTGCTGTATCGCCCAGAGAAAACCCGCAATGATGAAATCAATCAATAAGCATTTATTAAGCATTCACTATGTATGTGCCAGACAAGTTCTCAGTGTTGGTGATAAAAAGGCAACAAACCGCAAAATAGATCCTGCCTTCAAGGAGCTTATATCTTACCACAGATCTTTTGAAACATTGATGCAATTCATGCATAGACTGCTCATGGACTCAAGGCTACTCTTCACCTAGACATCTGCTGTTCTAATCTTTCCATTTTCAGTAAGATAACTGAGGTCCAGAAAGAATATAACTTGTCCAATGTTATGCAGCGGTGTTCCCCAACTATACCAGGTTACCTCCATGGACTGTATGTACAAATTGTTCCAAATATAACTCATATGATGGGTAAACAGGAAAACTATCGAGTAGAACTGGATTAATTTCAAAAGGAAGAATGAATGCCAGAGCAAAAAAGGAACTTTGATTTGGAATCTGAGGGCTAGAGTTTGAATCCCAACTCTGCCACTACTGCTGTGGTGTGGGGCAAGACACTTTAGTTCCTCCAAGATGCTTAAAGTGCCACTAAAAGGTCATTCTCACACTCCCTGGAGAAGGAAGTCAAAACATGAGCTGACCGTTCATTTTGCTCAAAGTCACAGCAAATTGGGAAGGACGGGGAGCCAAGAATAGAAGCCAAGAGTCCTGCCTTCCAGCCCCCCCTGGAAGGAGAGGGGTCAGTCGGAGGCCCAGAGCAGGTGGATGGGCAGCGGCAGCCACAGGCCTGTTCTGATGCTGCTTATTTATAGGATAACCTCATTCGGCCACATTGACAGACCTGGTCTGGGAGAGTTATAAAAACATGATTTAAAATCAATGACTTCTACCTCTGTGGGTGCTGCCCTTGTTACAAGGGTTGAGGTAGCTTAATGTGGCTTTGCCTGGGACCTATGAGGTTTTCATTGGGGAAGCTGCAGTTACAACACTGTTTGTTATTGCAGTGCATAATAGCTAGTTTAAGGTTTCACTTAAACTGCATTCCAGCCTCCTGCCTGTCCTATCGCTCCACATGCTCTAATCTTCATTATGGGTTAAAGACCTGAACCTCCCAAAAGATATGGGTGGGTCAGATGAGTGAAGTTTTAGTGTGGTAGTTTTCTTTTGCATGTGTTTTCTTCTTATCTACCTACCTTTGACCAGAACCTTGCTGCTATTAGGGAGTGATCTGAGGATCTGGCCAGCAGTATAAGGAAGGAGAAGGAAATGGGACTTAGCTCTAGAAGGTAGCTTAGGCAACATTGACTCCAGCCTCCTCATTTTACACATAAGGAAACTGAGGCCCCTGGAAACTCTTGCCCAGGAATAGAACCCAGAGTTCCCCATTATAGTCCAGTTCTTTTTCCACTATTTTCTCCCAAACAAAAGCAAATTCAGGGATGACACCCTCTCCTGCCCCAATATCTTCTTCCATCAAAGCTCCTTTCTCTCACCCACTAAATACAGAATCCTCTGACAGTTCTTCCCAGCCAAAAAAAAAAAAAAAGTAAGAAAGGAGACACAGGATTTATTAAACTGATTTTAGACCTATTGCTTGATTTCCCTTTTCCTGCTATCAGATTTTGTTTGGCGAAGTCTACTGAAATCTGCATTTTAAGGGAAAATTCTAGAGAAAATTTTGGCAATTCCAGCAATAAGCTGAAAGGACTGTTCTCCCCACCATTACCACCAGATTGAACAATTAAAAAAGAAGAAGAAAACATTCATAACAAATATGCATGGTTTAGCAAAACAAGGTTCCTGCACTGGTCAAAAATGCCTATCTTGTCCTGCTTTTTAAACCTCTGGCAAGGAGGCAGGTCACCTGCTTCAAAAGGAGGGTCCTCTGGAGTTGTGGTTTATCAGCGTATTGTTCAGAGTTGTAAAGTCTTTCAAAGTTGTTTTTCTTTATAATGTTGTTGGCATTGTCTAGGTTGTTCTCCTAATTTACTTCTCTCTGTCTATAGATTTTATTTTTTTGATGAGGGAATTGAGAAATGAAGCCTTGCCCCAGACTTCCTATGTCAATCCAACCCTGATCCCATAGACACACACTCAGAATCAAAAACTTCAGGTAGAAGAGATTTCAGCCTGATAGTAGGAAGAACAATAGATTTCCTTCTAGCCTTATGTAGACCAATCTATACTTGAAGAGGAATTCTGTCCAGACCATACTGGAAACAGGTGGTCAATGGCTACTGCTTTAAGGACTCTAGTGATAGGGAAGTAACTACTCCCTGAATTTTAGTATTCCTCCTAAGTCAGCTCATTCTACCTTTGATCACCTCTGATTATTAGGAAAGTTTTCTTTATATCTGACTCAAATCTATTCCACTGTAATTTCTGTCCATTAATCCTAGTTCATAGGCTAGACTGGACCTAAGAGGTCATTTAATCCTGCCCCTTCCACTTTATGTGTAAGGAAAGCGAGGCATAGAGAGATTGTGATTTGGCCAAAGACACACAAGTAGCAAGTAGCAAGGCCAGGATTCTAAATCTGATTCCTCTTCAGTACAACAGTTTTTTAGGACTTGATGATAGTGACCATGTTTCCCAAGTCTGTGCTCCTCTACAGGTAAACTATGCCTGGAACACAGTAAGCACTTCATAAACGCTTGCTGACTGATCAAACATCCACAGTTCTTTGGTTCAATTCCCATATAGCATGGTCTCCATTCTCACCATCCTTTGGACATGCCCCATAGTTTATCCAGAACTGAACTCAGCTGTAGTCTGACCGTGACACAGGATAGCAGAATTATGGCGTCCCTTGTTCTAGGCAGTTTTTCTCTATTCATGCAGCCTGATAACAGCTTCAGCTCTTTGGAGCTGTGTCACACTTTGGGCTCCCAGGGACGTTGAAGTCCACTAACCCCAACCCCACCCCAGTGCCTCTTGGCTCACAGTATTAGCTAAATATCCTAAAGCTGATCTTTTTCACACCTCTCCTTAGGGGGAAATGGAACATAGAGTAGGATAGGGGTAGGGTGTAGAGGTATAGAAGAGAGGCTTGGTGAGACTTTCCTTCCCCATAGTTTGGGGTATGTGCAAAAGTGGGTTGGTTGGAATCTAGGGAAATAGTATGTAAACCCAAACCATATTTCCCTTCACCCTAGGACCTCCTGCAGAATTCCCCCAACTCCATGACAGGAGTCTCCAATAACCCCCAGGGGATTGTAGTCCCAGCCTCAGCACTCCAGCAAGGCAATATTGCCATGACAACAGTCAACTCACAAGTTGTTTCAGGTGAGTACCAGCAGGGATGAGGAAAGGGTATGAACTAAAGACATATGAGACCCCTCTGAGCAGGGATTGGGAGTGGGTGTAGTAGAAGGAACTCAGCAGATAATAGGCTAGAATCCAGTTTTGGTAGGGGAAGCTAGGGCTCAGATCAAAGAGGGAACTGAAATCTGTCTACAGCATCTATGTCTGTGTCATTCATTCCTTGCCTGACTGCTCATTATCTGACTAGAAAAGGGCTTATTAGATCAGGGAGGCCTCACATACCTCCTGATAAGGAGATAATCTCTAGCCTGCCTTTGGATTGAAGTTCATATTCATTGTTTAAGCAGACCAATTGGCAATATTGCCAGATTTCTTGAAACCTCAAGTCTCAGCTTTGGAGAAACTGGGAGATAAATCCCACAGGCCCTCAGTGAAGCCAGTTACAGCCAGGAATGAGGGACTTTTCCCTGAACAGCTCATTGGCTATAAAGTTTCTCCCATCTGACTCCCTCTTTAACATCTAGGTTGAGCTCCCTCATCTAAAGTCTCAGAGCCTCACTGTCTTTAGGCTCCCCACATTGAATCCTGTAAATCTTTAATTTTCCAGGACAGTGTTAATAGTGGGCATGAGCCCTTCAGGGTTGGGCTAAAGGTTCTCCATTGTAAATGCAGGGTAGGATCGGGGGGTCCAAAACAGCAGCTATGTTTGTGGAGAGTACCCCCTGCCAGTCTGCCCTCCCACATTGCTAGTGATATAAAGTCCTTTTTCTTTGCAGGTGGAGCCTTGTACCAGCCAGTTACCATGGTAACCTCCCAGGGTCAGGTGGTCACCCAAGCAATCCCCCAGGGAGCTATCCAGATCCAAAATACACAGGTAAGTTAAGTGAGAGGAGAGAAGCTATCTGTAGATCTTAAAAAGCAACTAGGCAAGGCCTCCTCAGTGGTATAGGGTGGGGCTGCAGGTTGGGTACAAATGAGGACTAGGCTGATAATTCCAAAGGGACAGATGCACATTTACATAATATTTGCGTGTTCACTCCATGCCCAGAAATCTCTTCCCCAAGGAAGCCAATGCTTCTCTTCCCCTAAGTACCTTCTCCCATCCCCGGTCCCTGTTATTTCATCCCCCTCTGCTTGTACTCTTTCTGACTAACCTACCATCTTGATCTAAGGTGGGAAAATCTGTTTACTAGAAAAGCCCCCAGAAACCTTTCCTTCCCCATTCCCAATTGCCTTGGGAATTGAAAGAAAAATAAGTGTCCAGGGTGGGTGAGGTGAATGGAAGTTGCTGAAAGGTGGAGGTAGTCCTGGAGTTTGGGGCGATGGGGGGAAGGGAGCACTGTCAGGTAATTGGGATTGGATCACTTTCCTGTAGGGTCATTTAAGGCCAAAGCCAGAGTTCTGAATGATCTCAGCTGTGAAGCCCTGTCTAATCCAGGTCCAGCCCTCTGCATTCTTCCTGTCACCAGAGGGATGCAGCGGGTGCTGTTCCCCATTACTTCCCCTTCTTGGGAGTCTATCTGGAAAGGCTTATGTGCCTTGTACTTTGAAATGCAAGACTTTATGGGATTTGAGGTTTGTCTGCTGATGTTTTTTTCTCAACACCATTATCCTCCCCTTTTCCCCCTTTTGCTAGAGTTAGGAGCAGGGGCCCCCAAGGAGAAGCTGCCTGGCCATTTCCTTACATACCAATCCCCTTTGTCCTGTAAGCCTTCCTTACCCTCACTTCCCCTGTTACCTAGGGAGACAGGCTCTGCTAATGGTTAAGCCAGGAAACACTGGCCTGGCTCCAGAGGGAAAAGAGGGTTGCAGAGGGAGGGACAGGAAACTGACAGGTCTCCTTCCTTTTAGCTCTGGCCTCCAACCAGCCAGTCTTGCATGTCCACAATGGAGCTTTCATTCGGGCACAGCCCTTCCTGCTCTTCCTAGATTATGTGCTAAACCTGAAGAAGACAGTGGCTAGAATTGATACTGCTTTATTTATATTCTCCTGTGCCCCAGGAGTCCCCTCCCACTTCAACCAGGTCACCCATCTCCTCTTTCCCATTTTCAATTAAACATTTATTAATTAGTAAACATTTATTATGTGCCAGATACTGTGCTAAGCACTGAATTTATTCAATATTTATTAAGCACCAACTTTGTACAAAGTTCTGCCCTTCTAGATGTACCTCCCAATCACTGTATCCATTGCTATGTGACCTTGGACACTTCACTAGTACTAGATGGTATTGATTATTCTGCCATCCTTATTCCCCTCCTCAGTCCTTCTCCTCCCCCCCACCTTGTCATAGTTTGGTGAAACTGATAGGCTCTCAGCTCTGTGGGTCTCTGGCAGAGAGAGGCCTGGCCCTTGAAGACAAGCTGAGCTGAGTTGGGGGGAATCCTAAGACTCCACAGAATGAGAGAAGGAGGAGCTTCCTGACCTAACAGGTTTATACCTCTGTTGACATTTGGTAAAGATTAAAAAAAGTAACTGGGGACCTGACACTACAGTGCTACAGAGATACCCCTGAGCACGTTTTTCAGGGCAGCTTTCTGTCAATAACCTTCCCTGCTCAGCCTGGGCCCCCCTTCCTATGCGCTTTCCACTTGAGTATGCAGAGGGTCGCTAAGAGGGGGGTAGCCCTTCATATGGAAAATTTCTTGAGGGTAGGAGCTTTGCATAGCCGCCAGTATTCAAGGACAGCTCCATAATGTCATTTGTAGTTCCTTCCAGCATCCCCATTACACTCAGTCACCAAACAGAATATTGGGGGATGCTCCAGCCCAATGCAAATCTTTATTCCTGTCAGCATGTGCCCTGAATTCTAGTCTGTCTCCTTTCCTGTCCTGGTGAACTGAGCTGAACTGCCTAATAGAAAACTTGAAAAGTCCTTTCCATCTTTCCTTTTGACACTGAAACAAGTGCAGAGAGCACTGGACTTGGCATCTTGGGACCTTGGTTCAAGTTTGGCATCTTCTCCTTCTGTGTGACTTGATCTCTTTTTGCAAATCCCTTTACCTCTCTGCCCCTCTCTTTCTTCATTTTTAACAGAAAGGCGTTGGACTAGATGATTTCTAAAGTCCCCTCCACTCTAAGTACTACCATCTTATCTGGGATCCTAACTAGCAATTTGAACTAAAAAGGTTATCCCCACTCCAAAATCCCAAAGGAAAAAGAGTCAGGACATCTTAGGAAGGTGGTAGTACAGTAGAAAGGACAGTAGCTCTGAAATCAGAGGACTTGGGTTCAAATCCTACCTTTGATACTTAGTACCTGTATGACCTTAAACAGGTCATTTAATCTTCTGGGCCTCAGTTTCCTCATCTGGAAAATAAAGGGCCTGGACTAGATGCACTCCAAAGTCTGTTCTAGCTTTAGAGCTATCATAAATCTGTGATCCTAATACAGTGACCAATTACTATTCCAGAGGACTCATGATGAAACATAGCCACCTCCTGACAGTGAGATGATAGATGAGTTGTATGTTTTTTTGGACATAACTAATTCAGAAATTTGTTTTGCTTGATTTATGCATTACAAAGTTTGGGGTATTTTATGGGGTTGGGTTGGGTTTTGTCTTTTTACAACATAAACAATAGGAGGAAGGATAAAAAGTAGGTTTTTATTCATTGAAAAAAGTTAAATTAAAATTTTTAAAGTCTATGATCCTATGATTCCTAAAAGCCCCCAGAAAGATGTTAGCATTCCATTTCTGTTGCCTATTGTTTCACTGCCCCTTTTCTGCCCAATACTCCTAGTATCATGTCTGCAAAAAACCAGGATGAGAAGGAAAAGGGCTGGCTAAACTCTGCCGCAGGGAGTGTACTACCTTTGAAGTTTTCCCTGTGTCTGCCAGGTTTATCTCTTTCACCATTGTCTTCTGAGATCAGTTCTGTGGTAGAGTTCTTTATCTCCTCCTCCCCATCTTTCTCTATTGTGTATTTCCACCTAGGAGCTTCCTACCCCCTCACTTCTCAGTGTGGGGAGTCAGATATCGCCCTGAAATGCTATTGTTCTTTCATCACACCTAGAATGACTAAGTGCTCCTTCTACTTCCTTTCCCTTTAGGTGATTGAGGGCCAGGAACAATCTGCTTCCTGGGATCCCTTAGAAATGGAGAGGGGGGAGACCTTTAAGAATAGAAGAAATGTTCTTCCCACTCAGCTTTGGGGGTGTTGTAGGGAGAAGGAAATGCCTACATGATTGTGATGGCTCCTTCATCAAATCCTCCCTTATGGACCCCTCCCTTCATGGGGTCCTTCCTGGATCAGGGAGCACACCAGCAGAGAACAGACACTGACCAGGTTAGCAAGATCTTAAATACAAGCCTAGAGATTGTTAGTTTTTGTCCTTTGTTCTAGAAGAGGACCAAAGTGACATCACTATGTCAGAGTCAAGGTATAGCAATAGATTGTGTCTTTCTCTGAGGATCAGCCTAGCTCGGTTAAGATTTAAAGAAGCTCCTCCCCAGAAGATTCTACCCTTCCTTCCTTAATTTTTTTTGTTGTTGTTGCCTACCCTGAAGCTTAGCCTGGACTTCAATCTCATATCCTGGTTGTCCAGGAGGAAAGAAAGGTCAAGGTTAATTTGAACGGGTTTGTTTTTTTCATCATGACAGCTCACTGCTTTTCTATCAAGGCATGGTAGAATCTACCTTGATGGAATAAGTACTTACACTGGTGCAATTTTTAAAAATCTCTGAAGCTTTGAATAAAGTACTTTGGGCAATAAAAAAAGTGAAGTGACAGAGCAGCAACAGGAAACTGAGGCCTATGAAACTGAAACGGGGTTCTTGGGTCTACTCACCTGGACAAGGCCCTAGAATTTCTCTGGAATTGTCTGAACCTCCAGGAATCTTCCATAATATCAATACCAGCCTCTAGACTGAGAAAATCCTCTCCTTCAAAGGAAACAGGGCCTTGCCCCAAAGCCAGCCAGGTGTAGGTGAGGCAGTAAATCAACTCTTCGTTCCTAGAGCATCTTTGGTAAGGCAATCTCTGAAGCACTTTAACATTCAACCTTGTGAAGTTGGAAATGCTCCCTCCCACTTTGTAGAGGGAGATACTGAGGCACAGAAAAGTTAAATGATTTGTTTAAGATCACTTTTTGGAATAGCACTAGGGCCAGTGGTCATCTAGTCCAGCCCCCTCATTTTACAGATGAGAAAGCTGAGGCCCAGAGAGGATAAGTGACTTGCCTCGAGATCCCTTTGTCCCCAGAAATGGCCAAGCTGAGGTGTAGTCTCAGGACCTAGGGCTCCAAGTTCAGCGCTCTTTATATCACACTGTCTTCCTCTCTTACAGTCAGCGACGCTTCTCATTCTGTGATTCTTATCTCGTCTTACTGTCCTCCAATTTCCTTTGTTCCTGATTCCTTGGTTAGCTTTTTGAACCTTTGGGGAAGTTTGAGGTCCAAAAACAATCTCCTTCTTTTCCCTTACACTACCCCCACCTCATGTAGATACACATTCTTGACTGCATCTAAATGAGATTTAGACTCTATAGCTAATAGGGAGTTTGGGGACCACAAGGGCAGGGGCACAGATCTGGCCAAAGGCCTCCTCCGATGCCAGCACAATGTATGCAACCCCAGTCTTACCTTATATCATAGCCTGGGCCAGAGGGAGCCCTCCCTGCCTGGCATGGGGCTGGAGCCTGATGTTTTATTCATACAGAAGGAATGTTTTGATGAAACCTGGGGAAAAGAGGAGTGGGTGGTGGTAGAGATTTTAAAGTTGATGTTTCAGTGAGTTTTTTGCAGCCTCAAGTTCCCTGTTCCTTTCCTCCCTTTCCATCTATCTTCTCTCCTCCCTCCTCCCCACCTCCTTTCCTTTATCATCATTATATGAATCTTTGTCATCACTTGTTATGTGTTGGGCGATCTTGTCCTGGGTCTAGTTCTCCCATAGGACTGGGATAAACAAGCAGGGAAGCTTCCAGAGAGTTAGGTAGGTTGTATCTATAGCAACTATTCATCCCAGGCTTTCTGGGACAATCATAATATCAAAAAAAGAGAATTACTTTAAATGAGGCTTTGTAAGAGAAATAGACTTTTTCAAGATTGCTTGGGAAATACGGTAAACGTGTGTCTGGAGAATCCAAAGACAAGGAGCTGGGTGGGGCAGAGCTCCAGTGGGAGAAATTCCTCCTTCCTGAAGTTTCCCTATTTCCCCTCCCTCCTCCTGCACAGACTAGGACAGTCTTCTCCACAGAGGTAGCACTGATAAGGTCAGGCACCTAGAGAATTTTCAGGAGCCCAGAACACAGTTGTTTCCCAGGAACAATAGAGTCATGAATAGATTCCTGCACCACCCACTAAGCAAATGCTTTAGGTTTCCCTGCATCCTCCTGGCATATGGCTAGGAGCAGGAGATCCTTCTAATCTTACTATGACAAAAGACTTTGGGTCTTATCATGATAGATTCTGCATATTCCACAATTTCTTTATAGCTCTGCTCCTACTCTTTCCCTCCTTCTCTCTATCTTCAGTTTTTCCCTTCTTTTTAGCCTGAAGGGATTGATGTTATGGGAGGAGAAGGGGGGGGAGTTGGCGAGAGGGTGGCTGTTCCATCACGGGGGCATGAGAAGGTAGCCTCCCCAGAGCAGGAGAATGGGTCAGAAAAGGGAGCTGGCTTTGTGTGCCTACCATCACCATGGCAACAGGTCCTTCACTCCCTGTGTGGCTGCTGATGCGGCTTTTCTCTCCACCTGCCCTGAAGGTTAACCTTGACCTCACCTCCCTCCTGGACAACGAGGATAAGAAGTCCAAGAACAAAAGGGGAGTCCTACCCAAGCACGCTACCAACATAATGCGTTCCTGGCTCTTCCAGCACCTCATGGTGAGTGTGAAGTCTCTGGGTGGAGGGGAAGGAATGAACACCATGTGAACTAGCCCTTGTTGTCATTCACAAGTACTCAGTGAAGGAGCAACTTTAGAGAGAGCCTGTTTTCTAAGGATGCCTCTTTTGTGGGCCAGGCCAGAGGAGAGAGGATGATTTAAGCTGCGGTGGTGTTATTCTAAGAAAGAGAGCCTCAAGGGTCCGTGTCAGAAGTCTTAGATCTAGATCTGGGAGGGACCATAGAGGTTATCTGTCTAACCCCATTGTTTTGCAGATGAGGAAACTGAGGCCCAAAGAAGTGAAGTGACTTGGCCAAAGTCACACAGTTGTTAAGTGGAAGACCCATGCCTTGAACCTGGGTGCTCTGACTCCAGTGAGTGTTCTCCTTCAGTGCACAGCCTCTGAATTCTAGTGCCAGCTCTCCTCCTACCCTGCTGTGTAACCTTGAGTCATTTATTGAACCTGCTTGATCCATAGTTTCCACATCTGCAAAATGAAAATAGCCTACTTCCCAAGAGGTAGTGGGGACCCAATTTCTGTGAAAAGTTTTTAAAAGGCATTTATACAAATGCAGAGTACAGTAACAAGATGAGTTTCTGTACCGGACAGGGATCTTTGATCTGGAAATAACGTTTCTCCCTCTTCCCTTCATCATCCTCCCTTCCCTTCCCACCTACCCCCAGGGAAAGGCAACAGAAGCTGACAGCTTCCCAGTTGGGCCTCTTTTTGTCCAATCTGGCTGAGAGCAGCCTCAGCGCTGCTGTAGAGTGCTCATGTCCCTTCTGTGTTAGGACAGCCAAATGCACATTGCCCTGTAAGAACGTACACACAGCCATGGAGGCTTTGTTTGCAGAAGAAAGATTTGAGTTAGTTATTAGGAATGACTTGAGTGGGGTAAGACCCTGGTGCATCTTACTCAGACTGACATCTGTGGAAATTTGAAAGCAAAGGGTCGATGATTCCATGTCTGCACCTGTAGGGAGGGGTACGAATACAGGGATAGATGGACTCCTTTGTCCCTTTGTAGATCCTACAATT
Organism: Vombatus ursinus; assembly: GCF_900497805.2. Classification (NCBI taxonomy): domain Eukaryota; kingdom Metazoa; phylum Chordata; class Mammalia; order Diprotodontia; family Vombatidae; genus Vombatus; species Vombatus ursinus. Next base: position 35,201,606 of record NW_020954591.1, on the reverse strand, counting down.
CTAGAAATGGTTTATCAGTCTGCATAAATATGGATGAGCAGAATGCCGGTGTAAGTATTGGGGGAGGGAGTAAAGGAAGATCTCTGATTAAAGAGACAGATCCAGGAAGAGAAATTGGTTGGCAAACGCAGAAGAACTGGTGTGTCCGAGGGAGCAAGCGAGCCTCTAATCAGGGAATGGCCGATGAGCAGATTTGGGACCAGAATCAACCGCCTCTGGGGTATAACACACAGGAGGCATGGCAGGGGCCAATTTCTAATGATATATTTTGTAAATGTGCACATTCTTAGGTCCAGAAAATTCCATCGCCTCACTACTTCCAGCTTCTCCCTTTGCCTCCACTCCCTCAGTAGTCTCTCTTCCTTCAAAGTTCACTCAATCCATAGCTGTCCCCCATTATCATACACATCTTTGCATTATACACATTCTGGTACCTGTGGGCTACTGACCTCCAGGACACTGCCCTTCTTTCTGCAGTGAACTCTGTGCTTGGTTCACAATCGTTCTCTCCTTCCCAAACCCTGCCCTCATACTAGGGGACCACAAAATATATTGAAAATACCTCAAACACCTGTACCTCTCAGTTCCTCATGCTCATTCCCTGTGACCGACTCCTCTACCCCACCTCAGCTACATAGAGAGAAGTCATACTCTTGATCTTGCCTTCACCCGTACATGCCACACTTTCCACATTTATGAACTCTGAAATTCACCTCCAATCCCTAGACCCTTTAGTTCTTTCCCAGGTCATCACCCCTGCACTGACTGCTCTCTGCTCTGTTCTCCATCCTGACCTCTTAGTGAACCAGTTCAAGTCCACACTGTCCTGTTTTCTTGAATCTCTTGCCCCCTTTTCCTGTTGCTTGTCTTGCTCTGCCAGGCCATGGCTCTGGATTACTCCCACCACCGGCTGCTTTTGAACCTATTCACGTCCCGAGAAATGAAGCCAGAGAAAATCACAAAATGGTGTCGACGACTGGATCTACTACAAATTTCTATTATGTAATTTCAGCTAGGTCTTCACTGCAACAAGGCAATCACTTTATACTTCCTTAATTGAGTCACTATCCCACTCACCACAATTTTTTTATCGCTTCTCGAATCTGCCTTAGTTCCCCCTCTCCTCCCCCTTTCAACTGAGAACTTTGCCTCGTAGTTCACTAAAAAAACTGAAGCCATTCACTGAGTTTCTCCTTCTCTCCTCCTCCTCAAGTTGTACCTGCCAGATGCCTTTGCCCACTGTCTCCACCCTCACCCCATCTCCTTGACCATACCGCTTTACATGCACAAGTGATCCTTTCCAATCTTTTCCAGCCGATTGCCCCCTCTATCAATCCCACTCTCACTTATCTTCCATTTCTCCTTGTCTACTGGCTGCTCCCCTGTAGTCTACAATCTTACCTTTGTCTCCCACACCCTCAAAAAATCCTCACTTGATTTGTCCATCTCTGATAGCTGTCATCCTATATCTCCTCCTTTTGACAAAACTCCTTGAAGGTCACCTACTACAAATGCCTCTGTTTCTCTTCCTCTCATTTTCCTGTTAATTCTTTTAAGTCTGGTTTTTTACCTCATGATTCAAAGGAAACTGCTCTTTTCAAAGGTACTGATGATTTATCTGCCAAATCTAATGGCCAGTCCTCATCCTTCTTGACCTCTCTGCAGCCTTTGACATTGTGGATCACCTTCTTCTCCTTGATAACTCTTCTCTCTAAGTTTTCAGGACCTACTCTCAATTTTCTTCCTTTCTGTGTGACCACTCCTTCTCTGTCTCCTTTGGTGTCTACTGATTCCTTTCCTGATACTTACAAACAGATCTAAGTCTCTCCTATCCTGAAAAATCACTAGATCCCACCATCCCTGCTCGTCATCACCCTACACATCTCTGTTTCTCAGCCAAACTTTTTGCAGAAGCCATCAACACTCAGTTCCTTTATTTTTTTCTCCTTTCACTTTCTTCTAAATCCTTTTCAATATGATTGTGTGCATCTTCACTCAATTGAAACTACTCTCTCCAAAATTAACAGTGACTTCCTAATTGCCAAATCTAATGGTTTTCCTCAATCCTCCTCCTCCTTAACTTTTCAGCAACACTTGACACTGTTAATCACCTCCCTAGATGCTCTCTCCTCTCTGGATTTCATGGCACTACTCACTCTGGGTTCTCTGTTTACTTGATCGCTCCTTCGCACTGTCTTTTGCTGGCTCTTCATCTGTGTCACACACACCAACCAGGAGTGCCTATCCATGTTACACTCACTAATTGTGGGTGTATCACAGGGCTCTATCTGACATTGAATAGTCTAAAGCCTTCCCTTCTTCCTACCTTCTCTCTTATAATCACCCACATTCATAACCTTGGTGTTACCCTCAACTCCTTACTCTTTCTCACTCCACTGCCATCCAGTCTGTTACCAAAGCCTGTCAGTTTTACATCTGAAATCTTTCTCGTATTCTTCCCCCACTGCCCTTGTGCAGCCCTTTGTCACCTTACACCTGGACTATTGCCTGCTGGTTGGTCTCCCTCCCTCTAGTCTCTCCTGTAGTTCATCCTCATCTCAGCTGTCAAATTGATCTTGATCTTCCTAATGCAGTCATGCATTAGGGATGACTCTTAGGTTTGACCATGTCACATACGTATACCCCACACACCCCCACTCAGTAAATCTCAGTGGATCCCTATCATTTCCATGGTCCAGGGTAAAATACTGTTTGGCATCCGAGCACTTCAGAAACCTGGCTCCCCCCTCCCTTTCCAGTTTTCTTTTACCTTACTCACCCTCACATATTCTGCGATCCGTTGACACTGGCCTCAAACAAAACACCATCTCTCAGCTGCCAACATTTTCACTGTCTGTCCCTCATGCCTGCCTCCTCAATGACTTGTCTTCCTCCAAGTCCCATCTAAAATCTCACCTTCTACGAGAGATCTTATTCTGTATATATTTGTTTGGACATAGTTGTTGGCAGAGCTCCTTGAGAGCAGGAATTGCCTTTCTTTGTATGCCCAGCACTTACTTAGCACTGCCTGACACATGGTGCTTAATAAATGTTTATTTACCAACTGATTTACTGACAGAAAATTTCCCTCTTCATGGGATTATGATATTTATTTTGTGATAAGTCAAATCCCATGTGTTAGAATAGAGGCACAAAGCCAAGTAGAAAAGCACTGAAAATGGAATCAGGAGACCTAGGGTATATATACCATGCACTTTGACAATGGGTATTGAAGTCAGTCAAAGAGGAGAAGGCTTTTTAGTGAGGGCATCAATAGCTCTATGAATTAACTTAATAGAGAGAAGAGGAGACTCTTGAATGAAGTATGATTTTAAGACTCTCCCATCTCATCTGATAACCTGTTCATTCTGTATCTGTGCACACTCATACACTGTGCACACACAATGAGATATACAACCACAGCCGTAGCCACTGACCTTTCACTTGTAGAGATTAAGGTTTCATTACTCTCCTAATATGAGATAGAGGATGCTAACAGTTAGTCACCTGAAGATACATGAGAGTAAGAAGGGAGACCACTATTAGCTATGAAACCTGTGTCCTCTCCCTCTGGTCCCCTTCCTTTCCTTTGAACTTTACCCCCTGATCATTCCATCTTAGCACTATGCCAAATTCAGCTACCTATAGTTTCTCATATGTGACTCTGTCTTCAGCTAAATTCTTGGATTGAGTCCAATGGGCCACCTAATTCCTCCCAGACTTGTTTGTCTGTTTCCCTACATTTCTGGAAATATACTTATCATCAGGTTTATCAGCCCTTGGAATTTGGAACTATGCTCAAAAAGCCATTAAATTGTGCATACCTTTTGACCTAGTGATACAGCTATTAGGTCTGTACCCCAAAAAAAACAAAGGAAGAGAAGAACCTATATGTACAAAAGTATTTCTAGCAGCTCTTTTTGAAGTGGCAAAGAACTGGAAACTAAGGCAATGCCCATTAATTGAGGAGTGGTTCAACATAAGTTATGGTATGTGAATCTCATATAACACTCTTGTGGTATAAGAAATGATGAAGGGGCTGGTTTCAGAAAAACCTGGGGAGACTGATGAACTAATACAAAGCAAAATGAGCAGAACCAGGAAAACATTTTATACAGTAACAGCAATATTGTAAAGATTATCAACTTTGAAAGTTACAATTATGATCAATATAATGACCAAGCAGAATTCCAAAGGACTTATAATAAAACATGAAACCCACCTTCACAGAGAGAGCTGAGTGACTCAGAGTGCAAATTGAAGTTTTTCTTTTTCTATCTCTCTCTTTCTCTCTCTGACATTGCTGTTGTGACAATTAGTTTTTCACGACTATACGTATTTGTAATAGGGTTTTTTCCTTCCCTTCTCAATGGGTGGGTGGGGGAGAGGTAATATTAAACTGAAAATAAAATAAAATTGAATTTAAAAAAAAGAATTATCAGCCCTTGGTGTTTAGCTATTGATTGGGAAGAGGAAAGGAGAAGGCTGTGGGAGGTACTGGAAAGAGCATAGGATTTAAGGTCAGAGCCCCTGGATTTGAATCCTTCCTGTGCTACTTAGTGCATCTATGACCTTGGACAAGTCATTCGCCCCTCCCTGGGTCTTGGTTACCTTGTCTTTCAAGAGAAAGTTGAACTAGATCTAGAAAGTCACTTTTAGCTCTCAATTCTATTGTCCTTTTGTCCTCCTTCCTTCCCCCATCCCTTTTCCCTGTTATCTTTACTCTAAAACGAAGCTAATGATTTAGAGAGCTTGTAAAGGAGGTTTTGCGCCAGTAAAGTAAGAGTGTGAGTGTGTGTGTGTGTGTGTGTGTGTGTGTGTGCAGGTACGTGCACATGCATGTGTGTGGACACAGTGAGGAAGGCAGAGGAGGTGCCTTGAGTTCCTCTGAATGAAGAAAGGGGGTGGAGTAACACAGCTAACCCTCCCAGACTAGTAGTCTTCACGAACATGGAGCAGCAGCTTCACAAACATACACATAAAGATTATACCCCCTTTTCCAATGCTGTCTCCTTTTTTATAACCTACTTAGACACAGATATTAAAGTACTTCCCCAGTCAGTGTCCTAGTGATAGCTTTTAGCTAGGTGTGAGGGAGTATGTTATTCTCCTTTCCAAGGCCTTCAATGGCAAGCAGGCCCTCATCACCTCACAACTCAAGTCTCTTCCCCTGTCCAGTCCAGACCTGTCCCAAAGCACAGGTCTGATCATGTCATCCCACCCCTCAGTAAATTCAAGGAGTTCCCTATTATCTTCATGATCAAATAAAAAGGCCTATAGAACCTGACCCATTCCTACCTTTGCAGTCTATTTATTCTTTACTGTCCTCCATGTACCCTGTGATCCATTGATGCCGGCTTCCTTGCCTTTCCTCACACATGATGCTTCCTACTTTTTTCTGCCTCCTGGATTCCCTGGTTTCCTTCAAGTCTCAGCGCAAATTCCATAAGGAGTTTTTCCTTGTCCCCCTTAGTATTAATGCCTTCCTTCTAAGATTACCTCCAATTTATTCTGTTTATATCTTGTATGAACATAGTTATTTGCATATTGTCCCCTCCATTGGATTGTGACCTCCTTGAGCCAGGGACTCTTCTTGCCTTTTTGTTTTTTTTTTTATCCTGAGCACTTAACATAATGCCTGACGCATAGTAAACCTATAATAAATGCTTCTTGGTTTGACTTAACCTTGATAGATGAGAAGGGTTGTTCTCTGCTGGTCCACATAGACAAGGAAACTTCAACAGCCCAGCCTATAGGGATCCAACTCCAAACCAAGGGTGGGGAACCTTAGACCTCAAGGCCACATATGGCCTTGTAGGTCTTGGGGTGTGTCCTTTTGACTGAGTCCAAGTTTTACAGAACAAATCCTTTAATTAAGGGTTTTTGTTCTAAGAAGTTTGGATTCAATCAGAGGGCCGCACTTGAGGACCTCGAGGGCCTCATGTGGCCAAAAGACCACAGGTTCCCCACCCCTGCTCCAAACCCTCATCCCTTTTCCTCGCTCCCTTTCAGGAAAAAGCAAACATAGCAGCTTCAGGGAGCTGATTAACTGGGGGTAGACAGCTGTCAGCAATGAAGAGGGATGGGAGGAGGGCTCGACTTTCTAAACAGTAAACCAGGAGAAGAGTCTTGGCAACATGAGCTGAAAGGTTATTGGAGACAATGAGGCAAAGCAATATCCCCAAACTTCCAGCACTCTTGCCTCTGCTACCCACTTATCCTGTGACTGATGAGTGCTTTTCCCCTGATTCACAGTCCCTCAGATTTCCCACCTCCCACCCCTTCAATGAGAGGGGAAAACCCTGGGAAGTTGTTATAACAGAGCTAACACTGTGCCTTCATTCTGTATGAAATGCTTCAACTTCCTAAACATTTCAGCTTCTCAGAACTGGTCCAGGAGACCTTACCATTGATCCTAGAGCCTTTCACAACATTTTAAATTGACCCACATTACTGAACATATGTGCCTCACGGAATGCTCTGGCCCTTCATCTTTTTTGGTTCCCTGGGCCCAAAATCTGAGCCCCTTTCCCATTTTTTTTGCCATTGCCACTATTACAAGTGACCACAAGATGTATTAAGTACCTACTTTTCCTTACCTTCTTAGGTGCTGGGGATATAAGAAAAAATCAAGCAGTCCCTACACTTCATGAGTTTGACTTCTCTTGACGTCTCACTCACACACACACACACACACACACTGCCTAATTGGGCATCTTTTTCCTCTTTTCCTTCTCTTCCTGCTTCCACAGACTCTAGACCACATAAATATATTTTTTTCAGAGTTTGTTTCTAAGGGAAAAGAATAGTGCACAAGTTGAGAAATAGTACATTAGGGAAAAGTAATTGGAAATCAAGCTACATAATTCCAAACTGTTTGGCACTTGGCCTCTAAGCTGGTGAGTCTAGGTTGGTGACCTTCGCCTATTTGACTTATTCATATTCCCTCTAGACTGGAGCATCTAGACTCCACCTGGTCCCTGGACAAGAATGACATTTTCATGGGGCAGCTAGGTGGCACAGTGGATAGAGCGCCTGCCCTGCAGTCAGGAGGATCTGAGTTCAAATCTGGCCTCAAATACATGACACTTACTAGCTGTGTGACCCTGGGCAAGTCACTTAACCTCAATTGCCTCGCATATATACATAAACAAACAAATAAAAGAATGACATCTTTATCAGAACACCCTCAAGTTGATTTTAAGACTGGACCCTCTAAGTTGGTTGAATCAAGCCCTTAGAAACAGTTCTTTTTTCCCGCTCAGTCAGTAAGTTTCCTGATGATGTGGTGGATTTTTGGTCTTCTATCCCCATGACTATGGAATTTGTCAGTTAACTAGGCATCTTCTCCCCCCCCCCCCAAAAAAAAAAGTAGTTAAAACATCCTCTTAAAGGCATCAAAATGACGCAGTGGATAAAGCTCTGGACTAGAAGTCAAGAAGTCCTGAGTTCAAATCCAGCCTCAGATACTTCCTAACTCTGTGACCTGGGCAAGTCACTTTAACCACTGTCTATCTCGGTTTCCTTATCTATAAAAACAGGGATAATAAAAGCACCTACCTCTCATGATTGTTGTGAGGATAAAGTGAGATGATATTTGTAATATACTACAGAGAGGAACTATTTATTTAAGATTTATCTAATCACCTCAATAAATAGACTGTACCACCTCCTCCACTGTAAACAAAGATCAGCCCTTCCAAGTAGCAAAGAGGAATTGCATTACGGGGGTCTAAGAATTAAATATTATGAAGTACTTTTGGATAGTAAGGAAGAATAAAGTACAGGCTGCTTTTTGTGCTTAGGATAACCTGGTTTTTATTTCAAGCATTGGAATAAGTAGTTAAGGGAGTGGAGGAGAGATTTTCCTAGGAAGTGTCTACCTCAGTGACTACTCAGGTAAAGAGGGCTTCTGTAACTGAATCCCCTCTCCTCACCCCTTTTCAAATCCCACTTAACGCTAGTGCCTTTCTCCTGAGATTACCTCCAAGTTATCCTATATGTATCTTGTTCATATATCAATACCATTTGCCTGTTTCCACACATTAGTGTGGACTCCTAAAGAAAAGGGACTGTTTCCACCTCTCTTTGTGTCCTCAGCAGTCAGCATGGTGCTCAGCACGTGGTAAACACTTAATGTTCATTATTAACTTGGCCCCTAGTTTGTCATCCTCTTGTTAAGGGCCTTGATATTCCAGGGAGGCCCAGAAATCTGCCCCGAAGGAACTTTGAGACTAGAAAAGACAAGCCCCTGGGCTGGATACAGATAGGGAAGTATCAGGCTGTGTCAGTAAAGTCATACTGTCTATATCAAGGTTTGTAGTGATCATCCTGCTATAGTCTTCCTTGGTCAAACCTCAGCTGGATCACTGTACTAAGCTCCGGGTGACGTGTTTTAGGAAGAATGTTGACAACATGGAATGTAGGTCCAGATGGTGAGGGAACCGAAGACCAAGCCATATATGGATCAGGTGAAGAAACTGAGGGTCTTTGGGCTGGACCAAGGCTTAAGAGGGGCTTGATAGTTGTATGTTAATGGCTGTTATGGGAAAGAGAATTAGATTTGTCCTGCTTTGCCTTAGAGAGCAGGACTCTGAACAGCGGTTAGAAGTTGTGGGGAGGCAGATGTCAATACAATGCACAGAAAAACTTCCTAATAATTAGAGCTATCCACATGTGGAATGGGCTTCCTTGGAATGTAGTAGGAGTCCCATTTTACTAGAGATTGGATGACCACTTAACAAATACGCCTGCGTCAGGGAAGTTTTCTTATCATGATAGGATTAGTTTACATCCCCTCAGAGGTTCCCTCCGGTTCTGATATTCTGAGATTCTTTAAGGGTTCAAAGTAGTTAACCAAAAGCGTTAGATACTTGAGTACATATTGTTTGACATATAATTTGCACTTTGCTTCTTTAATTATATAAGCAGCATGTTGTACTTGATGTACTTAACTCTTGACTTAGAATGAAGTAAGTTGAGGTTCAAATCCCATCGCTGACACTATGTGACCTTGGGCATGCGCTGTGTGCCTCAAGAGACTCCTTAGGAATCATTTTTTTCCATTATAAATAAACAATTTGGTAGAAGGAGTTCTCAAACTAAGAATTTTTTAAAATTCCAGGTTGGTCCCCTATGTATCTATATTAACCTCTTTCAACAGCTTCTTCTTTTTCTCCACATCAGAATTGCTCCTTTGTTGTGTTTTCAGAGTTTCATTCTTGAGACCTTCCCATCCCTTCCCTAACCTTAAATCCTGTGTGGAATTTTAGGCCATGGTATCATTAATGATCTTTTCTCTGAACCTTCTGAAATCTGCTTTCCTCAAATTTAGAGTGCAGATCAAATTATTTCCTACTTTATCATAAATTGTAAATTGGACTATTAAGTGGTCACTTAACCACCAAAGTTTCTATTACCTCTACACCTTCCATCAGTCCCTTCTTATTGGTGAGAATGTTAACCAGGATAGAATTTCCCCTTGTTCATCTTTCTGTTTTGTTGGCTCATCCTTTTTGAAGAATTAAATTGTACTTAAGGGGCTAAGCTAAGAAATACTTAGTTGCTGTGCTTTTTACAGAGAGAAGTCTCTAGCACATTATCTGGATAATTGATGTCCCCTGTCTCTATAATATCATGCTTCTGTGCCAAATTTGAGATGTTCTCTGAACTTCTCATCTATTTCCTCTTTGTATCCAGTTGGCCTATAGTCAATGATAATATCATTTCTACCTCCACTACCTTTACCAAAAAGCTCTCCACAATATTTCCTTATTCTGACTCCTGTATTTCCTTAAAGCAATGTGTTTTTTCTCCTTTAATTCAATTTTATTTTATTTTTATTTCCAAATTCTTTGTCCACATCCTTCCCTTCTATCACCTGTTGCGAAGGGAAGAAAAACAAAAAACTCATTACAAAATATGTATAGTCATGCAAAACAAATTCCTACATTAGGTATCTCAAAAAGAAGGAAAGAAAAAATAGATGAAAATATGCTTCAATTGAGTCTATCAGTTCTCTATCTGGAAATAGAAAACATGTTTTATCATTACTTTTCCGGAACTGTGGTTAGTCATTGTGTTGATCAGAGTTGCTAAGTCTTTCAAAGTTGATTGTCTTTATAATATTGTTGTTATTATATAAATTATTCTAGTTCTGCTCACTTTACTTTGTATCAGTTCATACAAGTCTTCCCAAGTTTTTCTGAAACCATTCCCTTCATCATGTCTTCTAGTACAATAATATTCCATTGCATTCTTATGTCATAACTGGTTTAACCATTCCCCAATTTATTTGTAACCCCTGTCCTAGTTTCTAATTCTTTGCCACCACAAAAAGAGCTGCTGTAAATATTTTTGTACAAGCAATTCCTTTTCCTTTTTCTTTGTTCTTTTGGGAGTATAGACCTAGTAACAGTTTTGCTGAAGTTAAAGATTATGCCAAGTATAATAGCTCTGGGGATGTAGTACCAAATTGCTTTCCACAATAATTGGATCAGTTCATAGCTCTACCAATAGTGCCTTAAAGTACACAGCCCCTCCAGCATTTGTCATTTTCCTTTTTTCTCAACTTTACAATTTGATGGATGTCATGTGGTACCTCTGTTTTAATTTGTATTTCTCTAATTATTATTGACTTAGAGCATTGTTTTCATATGATTATTAGTAACTCGGATTTCTTCCTCTGAAAACTGCCTATTCATATCCTTTGACTATTTATCAATTGGGGAATGGTTCTTATTCTTTTACATTTGATTCAGTTCCTCTTAGGAATAAGACCATTATCAGAGAAACCTGCTACAAAGGTTTTCCCCCTTTTCCTGCTTCTCTTCTAATTTTAGCTATGTTGGTTTTATTGTGGGAAAACTTTTTAATGTTATATAATTGAAATTGTCAGTTTACCTCCTGTGAACCTATAAGTCAATCTTAAAATGCAGGGCTACCCTAGTGCCCCTGATTTTGCCTATCCTTATTCTTTTGAGTAGAGTATAATCTTCCTGAGCTATATCCTAATTTGGGTATCATACTGTTAAAGTCTCAGTGATACCACTGAGGTCAAATTTGCCTGCCTGCATTAGGATCTCTGATTTATCTTACTTGTTAGTCATACTCTGTCAGTTTTTATAAAGGCATCTTAGACCATGGGTCTAATGAGTTACTGGCTCCTTCCTTGGATTTTTTGTTTCCCGAGAGCTATCTCAATACTATTCTCCTTCCAACATTGTAATTGTAGCTATTCATTATGGTATATGGAATGGTGAATATTTCTCTCTCTCTCTCTCTCTCTTTCCCTCCCTCTCTCTCTCTGCCTCTGTCTCTGTCTCCCTCTCTCTCTCTCTTTCTTCCTCCCTCTCTCCCCCTTTTTCCTTCCTTCCCTCTCTCTCTTTCTCTTTCTCTCTTTCTTCCACCCCTCCCCTTTTTCCTCTGTCTTCCTTTCCAGTTTTTTATTAGATTCTCAAGAATCCTGACAAATACATTCTTATGAGCTCTTAAGTACATTCCATCCTGGCTTAAGGAACCTGTCATTTCTATAGTTTAGCCATAATCCAGAAAGCCAAATCCCATTTTCAGATACCATCTTCTTAATCAGTTGTTCATTTCCCTAATCTGCTTTTTAATTCCATTGTCTTCTGTGGGAATCAGTGAGGAAAACAGTTTGTTGTTCAGTCATTCCAGTCATGTCCGACTCTTCATGACCCCATTTGGGGTTTTCTTGGCAAAGATACTGGAGTGGTTTGCCATTTCCTTCCCCAGCTTACTTTACAGGAGAGAAATTGAAGTAAACAGGGTTAAGTGATTTGCTTAGGGTCACACAGCTAGTGAGCATCTGACGAAAGCACTCCCTACAAGTTTCAAGTTCTCAGTTTCTTTCCCAATGCTTTATCATATTTAGAAATGCTTTCTAGGTTCTTTTTGATAGTATCATTTACACCTATATGAATCATTAAAAATAGGTAGTCTGGTTTGACAGTTAACCTCTCTGAGCCTCAGTTTCCTTAATGTAAAGTTACATTAAGGGTTAATGTAAAGTACAATTTTTGAAAACTCTGGAGCATTATATAAGTATGAACTAAGGAAGAAGGACTATACCGTGAGAGATGGGGAGGACAGGATCTCTTCCATATCTGGCCATCGTTTCCCCCCATTATTTTTCTCCCACTCTGAGAAATCAGATTCGATGACTATTTATAACAGTCTTTGGGGGGGGGGGGAATCCACAGAAGAGTAACATATACCTTGAAGAGTTTATGTGAAAGTTCACTACTTTGCCTTAATGATGGTGGTATGTGTTGGGGGGGGTGCAGGGATTGGCACAAACAAGTAAATTATAGGAACAGATTATATGTATGTGAATTTTTATTTGGCAGTACTACCTTCAGCCTATCTAGTTCTAACAACTGCTTACTGTAACTTGGACTGCTGCCACAGGGATAGACCTTGTTGCATGCCTGTGAATCTCATTCTTGCACACTCCACACCATAATGGCAACTCAGGTGTTGTCCTTTCTAGGCTGCCCTTTTTTCTTATATCCAAGGGTGAGCTGCTGGTAAGTGTTTAACAACCTACTCTTTGGGGGGAAAGTGTATACACCACACTCTTTAAGCTTAATCTGCATTGTTCACATTTTTTCTATCACTTTCTTAAGTCTAGACCATCATAAAACAATAAATCAAACCCTAATTTATATCATTATCTGATTTCCTAGGTGTAAATGCCCACACTGAAAATTTGACAGTTGTTCTCTCCAATCAGTGTAAAGTTGTATATACCCCTGCCTGTATACCATTATTCATTTATAATATTTCACACTTCTCTAATATAACCCAATGTCAAATGGATGTTGAGTATATCCTGGTATTTACTTCAGCTCTGACACATTTCATTGGACAAGGATTATAAATTAATTAACAAATATTTTTCAAGTACTATATGTACTTGGAAGTATTAGGACTATGAGAAGATAAAGAGCACAGACAGTATCTGATTTTCATATATTCATATATTTTATGCATATTTATTCCTATATGGACGTGTGGGGGGGGGCACCATGACAGGGAAAGAAGTTCAGAAAAGGAGATAGAAAGATCCTGAAGACAGTCGATTTCCAAAATTTGACCTGGGCTAATGGCCTTGCTTCTGGCGAAGGAAGGGAAAAACATTTCTTTCAACCGATGGGTTGAATGCCTCCTGCATTCCGTAGTCCCCAAACTCAAAACTGAGGCCTATACTCTTAGTACTTGAGTTTAATAAAAGCAAATAGTTCATTTTGGCTAGGAGTGGAATTTAACCATCATTTTAAACTGTTTCTTTAGGAAGATAAGATCTGTGTACCAAACAAATGACTTGCTAAATGAGCTTCTTCAGGAGAGTACCTGTTTAATAGATATGCACCCTGCCCTCAGAGAGCTTACAGTTTAATTGAGGAGAAAAAACATAAACATGTGAGACAATGAGAGGTCAATAAATGACAGTGTATAATTAAGTGCTAACTGACATGGTACAAATAATGTGTTCTAGGAATTCAGATAAATGAGAAATAATCTGGCTTAATCTGCCTAGCTGTTCTTATAAGACAACATCTACAATACTGTATGGTTTGTCAAACAACATCTGTAGTATTGTGTCCAGTTCTGCGAACTGCATTTTAAAAGGAGGCTGTAATAATGTTCAGAAGAGTATGACTAGGACAGTCAGGGGTCTAGACACTGTATCCTATGCGGAAAGATTGAAGGAAATTGTGATGTTTAGTCTGGAGAATAGAATACCAATGTGACATGATCTCTGTCTTCAAATATTTGAAGAAGTGAAAAAGGAATTAGATGTATTCTCTTTTATCCCAGAGGGCAAAACTGGCTTTTATTCATCCAAATGTTCAACTGATATCTGGAAAATGCTCTTTGACCTCTAAAAGATAGACAATGCAAGGTCTTTCTGTCTCTGTCTCTCAGTCTCTCTCTCTCCCTCTCTCTCTGTCTCTGTCTCTCTGTCTCTCTCTCCCTCTCTCTCTCTCTCTCTCTCTGTCTCTCTCTCTCAAAAATCCTCTAGGGAAAGAGGCACATTTTTCCTCCATTCCATTTCAGATATGAAATTTAATTCTTTCCAAAGCTATACAGCAGCACTGTTGGAACTGAGATGAGAACTCTAGTTTTGGGTCCTAACCTAGCAACTACTAGACTACATTCCAGGCCATGTGAAAGCCTAAAAGGGGGAGTAGGGGGTGGGGAGAAGGCTGCAGACCTTGAAGACTCAGTTTGAAAAATGGACAGATCAAGATTTATGAGCCACACAGTAGCATCTGAGAGAGGCCATTAGTCTACAGAGTCTGTGACAGGAGCTGGAAGAAAATGTCCCTGGTATATTTGCACAGGAGACTGAGGGATCCCAGGGTGTTAGGGAAATGAATTCCATTTGAAAAATGGAATATATTTGTATGTAAGGTGGGGGTGGAGGGAGCAAAGGTACATGAAGGCCATCACCATCTATCAGAGAATAAAGTGTAGCTTATAAGAGGTACAAATATTTTACAAGTCTATAGACCTACTCCAGAGTCCAGTGACTGTTTTGTTTTGTTTTTTCTTTTTAAAAATTTCCTTTTTCTTATTATGATCCTAAATGACAAAGAAAGGAGCATGTCCATATGAAAAATAGAAAAGGAAAATTGCATATGAAGCTGTGAATTTCTATTTCATACAGCTTCCTTTTCCTTTTAACTGTAATCAGTTCAACTTGTAGTTTACAAAGTTTTCCTGCTTGTCTGTATTTCCTTCTGTTCTCTTCTGTGCATTTAAAAAAAAAATGCTTCAATGACTTTCTTTTCTTTTGCTGATTCCCCTCACCCTCCCACTTTTCCCCAATCCTCATTGGAAAAAGAAAAAATGTTGTAACCGATATGCACAGTCAAGTAAAATAAAGACCCTTATCCAAACCCATCACATCTTTGTCAGGAGGCAGCAAGACTGCTTCATCCTCAGTCCTCTGGAATTATGGTTGGACATTGCTTTGGTCAGAGTTCTTAAGTCTTTCGAAGTCGTTTGTCTTTACAGCATTGTTATTATTGTATAAATCATTTTCCTGGTTCTACTTGCTTTACTGTGCATGAAATTCTTCCTAGGTTTCCCTAATACTATCCCTTTTTGTCATTTCTTGTAGCACAATCGTATTCCATTACTTTCACATACCTCAACTAGTTTTAAGTTCTTTGCTCTAACAAGAGCTGATAAAAATGTTTTTGTACATATGGATGCTTTTCCTCTCTCTTTGCTCTCTTTGGAGTATGTCATTTGGTATTGCACAGTTTTATGACTTATGGGGCATAGTTCCAAATTGGTTTCCAGAATACCTGTACAAATTCAAAGCTCCACCAACTGTACATTAATGTGTTCGTTTTCCTGTAAATCCCCCCAACAATAGCCATTCTACATTTTTGTCATCTCTGCCAATTAGATGGGTGTGAAGTGGAACCTCAGAGTTGTTTTAATTTGCATTTCTCTAATCATTAATGATTTGAAGCCGTTTTTTATATGGCTTTTGCTAGCTTGGATTTTGTCTTTTGAGAACTGCCTATTCATATCCTTTGTCCATTTATCTATTCAAGAATAGCCCAATGATTTTCAAGTTTAGTATGTGTCACAGGATTTAGAGCTGGAAGAAACTTTAAATATCATTTTCAACCCCCACATTTTTCAGATTCAAAAAGTCCATAAGCTGAGGCTAGAGGAGAATGTTGTTGAGGATGCTGAAGAGGGGTTGTTGCTTGGTTACTCATTGAACTATATCCCAATGATCTCTCAGATCCCTTCCAACTCTGATTTTATGATTCTGTGGCTTGAGTGGACTAATATCTCAGTAAGGTGGAAAAGTCACTTCCTGTACTTCAGTTTAAAGATTTTATGAAGAATGGTAAAAAATCTGCTCTCTGACCTTGAAGGAGGAAAAGAATAATGTAGATCAAAGAAGTCAGTCTCTTTACAGAGTAATAGTCTTTGTAGAGTATAATATAATGGCTTATGGCAGTGGTGTCAAACTCACATAGAAACAGAAGCCACTAAACCATACATAAGGATTCCTGCAGGTCACATAGTGACTTGGAAAACCACATATTAATATTATCTATGCTTTATTGCATTTTTATTTATTTTGTTAAATATTTCCCAGTTACATTTTAATCTGGTTCCAATTGTATGTACTCAGGAGTATTGTGGGCCACATGCAGCCCACAAGTTATCTGCTTGACACTTTTGCTTATTGGACGCTGGCACATTAACCCCTGGTGAGTGCCCAAGGAAGGAGACATGATTTTCTTTTCTTTGTTTTGGAGGTGGGACCAATGGCTGCCTATCAGGGATTGCTAGTTAGCCAGGTCTTCTAGCTTCTTATAAGAGAATTTTATTTTTTATTTCTTTCAAGGAAAAACTAAGACTTTAAACAATGAAAAGTAGACCCACCAGCACTGGAAAACTTCTGCAGAGTGATTTGGGAAAATCCTTTCTCCTTTTCCCTCCTCCCCTACATAGCATCCTATGATGCATAGAGCTTCCAGGGCCTCAGACCCCTCACTATTCGTACTCCACTTCAGAAAAATGCAAAAAGCACAAATTGCCCATTTCCCCTGGAAAGTTTTCCTCTCTGAGCAGCATGAAGTCATTGAAAGGAAAGATGGAAGAGACAAAGACAAATTTAACCTTGTTTCATCATGAGTAAGAGATGACTTGGAAGTGCAAGGTAAAAGAAGGGAAAATGGCGGGGAGAAGGGAGGTAGATGAGTGGAATAAAGATATATTATAATGAAGTAGTTGCCTTTGTAAGTGACTGAAGGTCACTTTGTAAGGGACTGAGGGTGCAGCAAGAAGACTTTAGGTTAGATGCTAAAAACGAATTTCCTAATAATAATCGTTGACAGACAGACAGACACACACACACAGAGAGATTTTAAAGGACAATAATCAATAATGAAACTTTTCAAATTTTAATTTTTTTCCTACCAAAACAAGCAACATTTCATTTAAAAATTATACAAAGCACCTTCAAGCTTATCTTGAACTCTTCCAATCCCTTTTCAAATTGGGGTGCATAGCTAGTTTTTTTCATTGTGTTCAAACCAGCCAAGAGAGACTCTAAGTCCTTAAGATGAGTGAAGAATCACTTCTGCCAAGGAGTAGACACCTTCCCTACAAGTTGAACAGTGCACTCAGAAGAGCAGGCACTATTCAGGCTTGAGTAAGGCTTAGTTGATAGGGATGCCTTCAACAGAACAAACCAGAAAGGAATTTGAAACAGAAATGGGGACAGCTTACTCTCCATGTAGATAGCTAAAATTTGACCTGTATTAAGACTGGCTGCATATGAGGTTTTGAAGGCCAATTTCTTCATCAGTTAGTAAGCTCTGGAGTCCACTTCAAAACCATGCAGTTTGTTAACATCTCCTTGGAGTTGCATAGGCAGCATCCCCCACGATGAGACAGAGGGCCGTGGTGTGGCTCAACTGGAGCTTCCTTCATTCTTTGTACTTTGCCAATCATCACATACTCAAATTGGTCAGCCCTGGATAGCTGATCATCTGTGAGATTGTACCCCCCATCATCTATTCTAGAGTATCATTTTTATATAAGACACTAGCTATCACCAACCAAAACTTGTCACCAAAGTCCATGGGATATATCTGGACATTAACTTCTAAGAAGAGGTCCACTTGAAGGATTCACCATCATAGGACGACGGACATTCAGGCAAACTCGTTGCCTTCAGTGTAAATGTTCTTCCCTTTGAAGACGTCCTTGAACAAGATGTTGGTCATAGGGAGCCTGGAGGTGCACATGATGGAGCAGACTAACTTTTAGCATTTGAGGCCACTGCTAGAATCAGGGTCCCCCTACCAGACTTTTAAGAATAGAATACACAGATGTCTGGGAAAGGTAGGGGCCATCATACACAGAGTCAGGAAGACAGAAGTGAATTTCCGGAATTAGATGACTCCTTAAATCATGACAGCTTGAGGTGTCTGTATTTCTCTAATTTAATCAATTCTTCTATTCTAAGCTGAAAAGATTCTTTCCATCCTGAAAGCTTCCCTCTGTGTCTTAACCCCACTAGCACCAAAACAAGGGCAATAAAAAAAGTTCTTCAAAAAACAGAGTTGAAGTGTTTGAATTTTCCTCCCTTCCTTGGTCCTAAAACCTTCTCACCCCAGTTCTAGGGCTGTCCAAGGGCCAAGAGCTATTTTGACTTTGTCTCAAGAATCAAGCTAGATTGTTTTGGATGTCTTGCAACACTGGGAATGTCTGCCCAGCTTCTCTATCAATATTTTTCCACCCCATGCTGCTCACATAGTACCGGAAATGTGAAGGAAAATGTGATGAAACACATTTCTGGCTATGTTCTTCTTTGACAGCTTCTAAGTATTTAATCATATAATGCTTTGGGGCACCTTGCAAGGCAAGTCACTCAGGTAACAGCCCCTCAGTTTCAAGGAATCTGTGCATCCTTAAAACCAGAATTCATGGGCCCTTACCAATGTGTTTTTCATTAGTAGCTAGAAGACCCAGTTAGTCCAAAGCAAAGTCACTTAATGAAATGGCATAGGAAAAAAGTGGCAACAAATTTCCACCATTGGAATTGTTCTCTCCCACAAATATACATGACATTGGTGGAAAGGGTGGACACGTAGAGGAGGTCACACATAAGGAGCACACATTCAGATCACGTGTGCAGTCACCTCTTAATTCTTTCCAGGCCACTTATCATTGGTATTGTCATGTTACTGTGATGGAGGTTGCTACTATACTCATGCTCTGTGCTGTAGGCCTACTCCCTGTTTATTCCATAACTTCTGCTAAGTGCTTGTGCAGCCACTGCTGAAAATCTTCCAAGGAGAAGGAACTCATCACCTCTCGAGGTCACTCTTCCACGCTGGGGCAGTTTTAGTGGTTAGGCAGTTTTTCTGAACATCAAAGCCTAAATTTGCCTCTTTGTATCTTCCATTCATTGTTCCTAGTTCTGCCATTTGGGGGGCAAAGTCAGAACCCTCCTCCATGACAGCCTTTCAAATACCTGAACACAGCTATTCCAGATTCCTTTAGCTAATCTTCATATATATCATGAGATCAAGGCCCTTTGCCCAGCCTGCTTTCCTTCCTTTGGACACTCCTCAACATAGCAATATCCTTCTTAAACCAACATGCCCTAAGCTGAGCATCGTACTCCACATGGGGTCTGATAGAGCAGAGTACAGTAGGATTATCACCTCTCTGTTCCTGGAAGTTCTGACCCTCGTAATGCAGCCCAAGATGACATTAGTTCTTTTGGCTGCCATGTCCCACTACTGATTCCTCTTGAGCTAGCAGTCCACTTAAATCACCAAATCCTCTTCTGAACAAGTGCCATCTATCTATGACTCTCCTGTCTTATATTGGTGGAATTGATTTTTTTTGGTCCCTTGGTGTAAGACTTTATCTCTATCCCTATTGAATTTCATCTCAATAGATTCAATGCAATGCTCTTCAGGCTCTAGAGTGTTAGCTGTTCCTCCCAATTTTCTTACCTGAAAACTTTGATGGGCATACCACCTATGCCGTCGTCTGTGTCATTGACAGAAATGTTAGTACAGTTCCCTGGTGTGCTCGGCTGGAGCCCTCTTGCCATGGTGACATTGAACCAGTAACAACTACTATCTGGAATCTGGTCATCCAACTAGTGCTCAATCTATCTGATTGTATTCACCTCTGGTCCTTTTCTCTATCTTTTCCACAAGAATACTATGAGAGTTTATCAAAAGCTTTATTTAAATCTGTGTAAACCATATCCACAGCATTTCCCTAAGATGTGATTCTGTAATGTATATACAAATGTATATGTGTTTATATATAAATATTATCTGTGCATGTATATCATGCATCAAAAGGTCAAGAATCTGCTTTTTTCATTGTGTAAATTGATTCTGTTTCACTATCAGTCTATAACTTAAGAGATAAGTCTTAGGTGGCTGAGGCAGAGAGATACTGAGTGACTTGCCTGTGGTCATACAACTAGTAAATGCCAAAGGCAGGGTTGGAACCCTGGTATTTGCAAGTCCAGCCCTCTTGACTCAGTGAGGCTTCTTATTTTTTCATGTAGGCATACATGTATCCACCTTAAGATACCAAGCATTATTCATGCAAGGGAGGCCCGGAAATGGTTTTCTTTAAAAGCATTTAAAAGTAGAAGAGATTTTTCTCTTTGAGTTTCCAAACACACAGGGAATTCCTGCCTTTGACATTCCTTATGCTTGGAATACCCTCTTTTCACTTATGTGATTACTACCTAGCCTTCAAAGCCCAGTTGAAGCTCCATTTTCTATGTAAAATGACCAGCAGTTCCATAGCTCTGTGATAGCTCCCTCCTCTGAACTCCAATCACACTTACTGTTTGTGACAAACTGGGCACTTTGTATACACTGTTTTGTGTTGCCATTTTAATATGTGTATATACTGTCTCACTAACTAGATTATAAGTTCTTTGAGTGCCCAGGCCATGTCTAAATCCCCAGTCATTCATTCAACAAGCATCAGTTGAATGCCTGCTATGTAAAGAGCATCATTCCAAGAGCCTAGCACTTGCTAGGCCTTGCTTAGGGAGCAACTTAAAAAATGTTTGGTGACATGATGATTCAGTGATGATGAGGTAGACACCTTATAGATCTCCAGCAAAGTTACAGAACACAGCTTTCACTACCTGAGTAGTTAGTTCTATCTCATTGTTTCTTGTAGTTGTATGCTAATTGGACTTCCCTGAAATGGGAAGTTACTGGGTTCTCTGGGAGTGTGGGCTCTATGGAGCATTTCACATTGGTGTGAGGGCTACGGCATCTTCAGAAAAGTGTATGTATCATTCAGTGTGTATCATGTTGACTCTTTCACAACATGACCCAGTTCATAGCAAATAAATCCCATGCCTGGGACTCAGTGCTTGGGTTCAGCAGCTGCCTCTATCTCCCCTGCTCCCCAGGAGAGCCAGAAGCTTCTCCTCTGGGGCCCTAAAGCTGCTCCTTCCCAATTAGAAAGAAATTGGCTCCTGTGACATCGCTGTGATTTCTTCCTTGTTAGAGCCTTAATATTGTATGAATCATAAGTGTCATCTCAGTCTGTGAGGCTGTTGGGGTCAGAGCTGTGAATTAAACAACACAAAGTCCTGATTGTTCCCATCAGGTAGAAGCTGAGGGCAAGAGAACATGTGTCATTGTCTTGTCTCTGGTGAGGAGAGCAATAACAGGGCTGCTGATCTCATATCCTTTCTTCAGAGCTCTCCACACTGTTAACAACCTGGCATCAGTTTAGTTCTGGACAGTGGGTAGGCTGGGATTATCTATGTACTCTGCCTCATAGATTCCCTGAGGAAGATTTCCTAGGACCCCTGGCTATCCAGAGGAGATACATAGCTGCCATCCAGAAGTGATTGATACAAATTTTACAATTCCCCCAAGGTCCAGCTAAATCTTACCTCCATTCATTCATCAAGTACTTTTTAAGCACCTACTATGTGCTAGGCACTGTGTTAAGTGTTGAGGATACAAAGAGCTTACATTCTATTCATAGAAAACAAAATGTATACAGCTAAGGAAATAGAAAGTAATTTCTGGTAGGAGGCCAGCAGTGGCTGGGGGTATTAGAGTAAGCCTTGTGTCAGAGAAGGTGGACCTTGGGATTCTACTAAGTGGAGATGAGGGGGCATTGCATTCTAAGCAGGCAGGCATGAAGAAAGGAAGAATTTTATTAATCACTTACTATGTGCAAAGCATTGTGCTGAGCACTGGAGATACAAATAGAAAAGTAGGACTATCCCTGATCTCAAGGAGCTCATTCCAATAAGGAAGACAACACGTCAAAAGTTTCAGCTGCAAGTCAGAAAGGTCCGATGGTCCTTAGGTGCAGTGGCAAAGCAGATGGTGATGTATCTTCTTTCATGTCATTTCCACTGATAAAATTATATCATTTTCTAATGTCACTTGAGCCGTTTGACAGTGCCAAGGACTTTGATGGCAAAAACTTTCTTTTCTGGGTCCTCAGCAGCTGTGACAATAGCATCTACAGGTACCTGGCTGCATGGTAGACACAGAGAACATCTCTCTGACTCCTCCAGTCCACAGCGACCTCTCCCTTCTCTCCTTTCCTACTGCCTGCACCTCATGTTAGGTGACATAGGCTTTTCTTTTCTGCTCCATGTGTGTAAAACTTGTCTCCCAGAAAACCAGGTTCATAAGCTCTTCACAAACAGGGACCTTATCTTGTACTTCTCTTGTCTCTTCTCCAACACTCACATTTATTGAGCTTTTTATTGAACTGATCTAGGTCCCAGGCCCCTACTCTTCCTCTCCCACAAAGACTTGTTCCTGAATCATTGAGGTCACCAGGATAAGGGTTTGTTAGAGATCACCTGAACCCCACTGATGGCAGGGTGGGTACTTAGTGGCAAACAGCATAGGATCTCATGCAAAAGGGCACATACTCAAACGACTGGTACTCCCTCCAACCTTTAGAGTCTACCCTGCTTTGGAAGTAAAATCCCTAGGTCATTGTTCCCTGGCCACATGTGGCACCGGTCACCCTTCCTGACCAGCCAATGTTTGCTTGCTCACACTGCCATTCTAGACTTCAGCCTGTGCTCACTTCCTCAATCCGGCATGTTTCATTTCAGCATCCCTATCCTACAGAGGATGAGAAGAGGCAGATTGCAGCCCAGACGAACCTCACCCTCTTGCAAGTCAATAACTGGTGAGTTGATGAAACCTGCCAAGGGACCTCTTGCTCAGGCAGCAGAACAGCACAACTAGAGAGAGACTAGTTGGGGTCTTCCCCCATAGCAATCAGAAATATTCTGACTCATCCTCAACCCTAGTCCCAACCTTAAGCCAACCCAGCCCAGTCCCTAACCTTCTGTCTCGAGCCCCTGTATTGCTGCCATCCTAATCATCTCCATCCAGCCCTGAAACCCAAAATAGCCATAAATCATTCCAGCCTCCAAAGCATCTATCTATAGCTCCTCAGCGCCCCTTGCTGGGCAAATGTAGCAGAAAATAAATTGTCTGGGTTCTGCCTAAGAGGAAATTTAGCTCAACTGCCCTTCAGCACCAGAAATAGACAAGAAGAGTAGAATTCTTGGTCCAGAGACAACTTGAGGCCATATAGTTCATCCATCTGCTCCTAAGCAATACTGGATTTAAATAAAGATACAGCAGCCTCCAGGAAACACAGGGGAATGAGTAGAAAAGAAAGTGATTTCTCTCTGGAGCTGATGGTACCAAGAACCCTAAGGCCCTGGCCATGTTGACCTTCCCTATCTCCTGAGCTGGGCCTCACCACAGAAAATGGAGCCCTGGAGTCACGGTCCTTAGAGCCCCACACCTGTGGACAGAAGCTGGTTAAGGGGACCTGTGGCAGCATTGTAGGCTGCCTGGGGCCAAAGGCTGTTTTAGTCTCTGCCTTGCCCAGGCATTCCCAGAGTCTTGATTCCAGACAGGACCAAAATATAACAAACAGGTATACCCTGATCCCATTTTGGAGTTCCAAAGATCAGGTGGCACCCTAGGCTCTTTAAGAGACCTTGTCTTATTCCCACTGCTCTCCATCGTCAAACACCAAACTTCTCTGGGCCTGAGTCTCTTTTTGGATTCGAATAATATTCTCCTTTTACCTCCCATTCCCCTCTGGCCCTCTAATGGAGCTGGTAGTCATTCTCCCATTCTCCATACCCTAAGTTGTGCTCACACGTGTGTATATGTTGTCTGTGTATAAACACACACACACACACACACACATTAAATAACCGTGTTTTCACCTCTCCCTGAGCAGGTTCATCAATGCCCGAAGGCGTATCCTGCAACCCATGCTTGATGCCAGCAACCCAGATCCTGCCCCCAAAGCCAAGAAGATCAAGTCTCAGCACCGGCCTACCCAAAGATTCTGGCCCAACTCTATTGCTGCCGGTGTGCTACAGCAGCAGGGGGGGCCACCGGGGACAAATCCTGATGGTAAGGAGCTGAGATCACAATTGAGTCCATGGGGGAGAGGGGGTGCCCTGGTTAAGAAGGGGTAGAGGTTGGATGCTACAGACTATAATATGTAATTGTCTGCCTGGTGAGAATTTTGGTATGGGGATCTCAGAATATAGTGTGTTTAGTGAAAAGCATGCTAGGCTCAAAGTTATGAAAGCTGGACTCTGCTGTCTCCTCATCACGTGTATCTAGATAAGTCACTTTGCCTCTGTGCTTCACTTTCCTAATCTGTCAGATGGGTTTGTTGGAAGGACCCAGTGAGAGAATGCAGGTGTGTACAACATCAGTACAAAAGTAAAAGATACTTTGGGGGTCAGAAATTCCTGAGCACCCTCAGTGGCCAAGATACTTTTTGCAAACTATGGCTGTCTACAAATAGTGTGGCAGCTGGCTTATGAATGGGGACCAGAAAGAGCTTTGTATTCTCGGTTACGCCCATCATTCCCTTCATAGACATACACACTCGCACACAGAGAATTGTTCATTGCCTAGTACACAATGAATAATTCAGTGATCCAGAAATTTTATTGCTAACATACAGTGATGATTCTTTGTAGGAAACAGGGTGTTTGCTACAAAGTATGTGTCGTGTGGCATTCATGTATACCTCTATGTATGGTATATGATCCTCTTGAAAGGATGCATGTAAGATGAAGGCAGTATAGAATAGTGTAAGAACATTTACTGTTCTGAAGATTTCCCTGACCTGACTCCAGTGCTGGCTTTGACACTAAATGTATGACCCTAAGCAATTCATTCAATTTCTACAAACCTCAATTTTTTTCACCTTAAAACTGGGAATAACAGCACTGACCCTACCTACCTTACAGGCTTGTTGTGGGGAAGGCACTTTGTAAACCTTAAAATGCTATAGAAGTATGTCGCTGTTGTAGTGCATTTGTGCATATATATAGGTATAGATCTATATGATGGTAGAATGAAATGGACGTTTTCCTGACCTTCTCCCTGCTGCTGTGGCTGACCTTTACCCTTTTCTCCAATCCACCACAGGCTCTATCAACTTGGACAGTCTGCAGTCCCTGTCCTCAGACAATGCCACCATGGCCATGCAGCAGGCAATGATGGCAGCACATGAAGACTCATTGGATGGGACGGAGGAAGAGGAGGAAGATGAAATGGAGGAGGAGGAGGAGGAGGAGGAGGAGCTGGAGGAGGAGACTGACGAGTTACAGACAACGAATGTCAGTGACCTGGGCTTGGAACACAGTGACTCTTTGGAGTAGCCAAGGGGGCTAGTTGGCGCTGATTCCCCCACTGGGGCAAGGGCATGGGGAGGGGGGAGCAGGTGGGCAGCCCCCTGCAGAAAGTGTGGTCCTCACCTCCCAGAATCAGCAGCCAGAGGAATTGCAGACAAGTTCCCCTGCCCCTGCCCAGCCCCCCTTCCCCCAAACTGTAGAGGACTCCATTTGGAAAGTACCAGCCAAGCAAGCCAAGGGAGTGGACCTGGATGGAGCCTTGGCAACTGGGGGGCACTTACAGACTCCTGGACTGAAGTGAAGGACTCATGTTTACAGACCCTGGACCCAGGGACTGCTTTGGGTTTTTTCTGTTCTCTCCCTGTGCAGTTTATGGGATGGGCCATTCCCAGAAAGGAATTGGGGAGGGGAAGTGGTAAGGAAGAAACTAAAGGGTATTTGGACTCTATACCAAGGATGTTTTGACTCCCCTGAGGTCAGGAGAGACCAATGGCATTAACCCAAGGGGATGGTTAGAATTGAGGGGAGGTGGGAGCTTAAATTGGAAATTACAAAGCATGCAACCCAGAATTGGACAGACAAATGGGATTTGGGGTAGCTTCCCCCAGGGGTTCCATCCTCGTGTGAGTGCAAACTCTGACCCAGGACTCACCTACTCTATTGAAAACAGCTGCCGATGAGTAAAAGACAGGTTCGGATTAGGGAAGGAAAAACAACAGCTCCTTTGACTTGGGTTAGTTCTAGGACAAAAGCAGCGAGCAAAACCCAGGCCAGGGTCCATAAGAAGATAAGAAGGTAGGGTGCATGACCATTTCCAGCTGGGCACAGAAGACTCCAGATCCAACAGAAACATGGGGGTCTCAGATAACCACCTGGTGCTTAGTTGGTCATTTTCTTAAGTGCTCCAACTCTATATGGACCTGCATGGGGTGGGGTGAGCTTGATTTGGATTTTGTCCATATCCTCCACTCAGCCCAAGACATCTTTGGCTAGCTCTCTGCAAGAAGGGCCCCCTCCATAGGCTGGCCCAACCTGATCAGGCTTGTCTCCCTTGCTTAACACCCCATGAAATCAGAAGGATCTGTTTGAAGGAGGAGCCAGAGGCCAGGGAAGATGCTGTCTGTCCCCTCTTGTCTCCAGGCTTGTTGAGAGACAAGAGAAAAGGGAGCCATAACCCTGCTCCCTCCACCTCCCCATTCTTACCAAAAACGTGCATACCCACCTGATGAAGCTGGGGCTGTCAGGAGGAGGACAAGTTCTGCTCACCTCCCCATTCTCTCCCCCGCTCCTCACACCCTCCCTCCCAATCTCCAGGCCTGTGAGTGTGGCCCTCTCCTTCTCCTTGTTACCCCCCATGGCTGTGAATGGCAGAACTGAACATAACGTGTGTTTTCCATGGGATTTAATTTAATGGACTTGCAATTACATTTGTAAATTGTGCATTAGGACATCTTCAGCAGCAGGATGTGGGTGGCTGTGTTGTTGCTCAGCCTGAGGGGAACCTTGGGCCTTTAGCTTCCCCCACACGTATACTTTTTGGGCGGGGGGGGCGGATTGGTAGGACGGTCAGTCACTTCCCTGAGACCGCCCTGAAATGAATGTATTTCTCCCCCAGAAGAGCTGATATTTAATGTTTTAATAGGGATTTTTGAAAAACAAATAACCTTATTTATAATCTGGGTGATCCAAACAATCTTTTTTTACTCCCTTTTGATGCCATAGGTAGAGAAAGTCTAGCTTTTTTGGAGTGAGACTTTTGCAATGTGCAGTGGGATAAAATACATTTCTTTTTCTGGTTCATATTCCTTGTTAAACACACACCACACACACATACATACACACACATACACACATACCCTCCCATCAACAACATGACCCGACACTCCCACCCTTCTCTTACATACACATAGCCCCAACCCTGCCCCTCTTCCCACTCCCTGCCTAATGTTATGCAACCCTCTTCTGATGTATCCACCAAACAAATACTGGACACGAAGGCGGAGTTTTCAGTAAATCTTAATACCTATCTTAACCTTGTTGGCCAGCTTTGTTTGTCTACTGATGCTGCTCCCTCCCTTCCCACCATTGTGCCTTTTGAAATGAGGTAAAAT